>NC_141992.1:108404174-108645568 GCF_049901715.1 Pseudonaja textilis
CTCTGAAAGACTCCCTACTACTTACTGTTTTTCAGCTGGTTTATGCAATAAAGTCTCAGTTTGCCTTGACAATGGGTATATCTATACAACCATACTAATTCATAATTTGTTTCAATTATGGGCTGATGAATATGTTACCCTGTTTGTACATAATGATGAAGCAGACTTCCTGCTTCATCTTGATTTACATTCCTAAGGAAAGATTGCAAGCTGTAAAAAAAACCAGATTTAGTTGTAATTGCAGATAAAGCCAAAATTACTAGATAGCTGCAATTCTATAACAGATATGCCATTTCTAGATTAAGTTTTATTTCATGCCTATTTTTCTGTTTAGTTTGTAAGCTACAGTATTTTAAAATTTAACTTCTACTTCATTTTATGTTTGCGAACACAGTCCCCAAAATGGCTTCTATTTAGCTCTCATGTTTTTAATTATGAAAATGGGAAGAAAACTCTAATGTTTTCTATTCATTCTTTATAAGGAATAGGAGGTAGGGTATAATCTATTACAAGCCAAAAGGAACAAAGCATCAAGCCAAATTGAAATTTGTTGCAATGATGCCCATAGGTACTTTAGATTAAATTTTACTTAAACATGTTTTGCTACTTTTTAAACAGATTTGTGTATGACATTGCTATAATCCTATTCAAATTTACAGGTAGCTAAGCCCCAATGAACTTAACAATATGTACTGTGCATTTACATTTGATTTATATTCTACCTTGGACTTAGATATTCAAGTATAAGATTACTAGACAATATCTTTGCATTGATGACCATACAGAAAATAAAGTATACAGGTTATAAATGAGATGCAAGTAATGTTTTTCTCGTATTTTAAATTTTAGTATGGATTATAGGAGTGCTCACCTTCATCTATATCCAGTGCCTCCAAAATAAATTTCTGGCCTCATATAATATACATCTCACATGCTAGAAAAGCTAATTTTAAATATTAATAGTACAAGTAGTTCTTGACTTGCTATTGCAATTGAGAACAGAATTTCAGTCATAAATTGTGATGGTTGCAAATCATGTGGTTATAAGTTCAAGTCCTTTCTCAAATGGGGGGGGGGGGTTGTTTTGTTTTTTTGCAAATCCTGGTAATGTGATCATGGGATGCTGCAACCAGTCATAAACATAAACTAGTTGCCCAAGCACCTGAAATGTGGTAATGTGACAGAATGATGGTGTTGTGTCATTTTACAATAGCCTGAAGTACTTTACCAGCTGTAAAGGATCCTTTCCAAGGCCCTCATAACTCCAAATGGTTGTTAAATGACCTGGTAGGTCAGGGCCTACCTGTATAATATAATGATTAAGCCAATCCTAACCTTCATGTGATGTGTACCTGTCTTGCTCCAGTTCTATTAGACAGCCTGTTTGAGTTCATCTGCAGCCTGGGTTGGACAAAGGCTGACTATCGGAGTGAGAAAATTGCCTTCGTGCTAAGAGGGCCTCCAGGCCCACCTCCTTGCATTAGTCAGGCATAGGGATGCATTCTTGGTGGCAGTTCTACATCTATAAAATGCCCTTTCTCCTTTCTAATCTATTCAACCATGTTTTGCACACTCATTTTGGGGCAACAAAGAATAAATACAGGGTTATTACTTACTATTCAAACTTCACATTTTCTGGACCTCAACCCTCTAATGCAGGGCCTTCAAACAGCTTTAAGACTTGTGGACTTCAACTCCCAGAATTCCTCCTCCAGTCATGTTAGCTCAGGAATCCTGGGAGTTGAAGTCCACATGTCTTGAACTTGCCAAGTTGGAAGACCCTTGCTAATAATTCTATCAAGCATCCTATGAAAATGAAGGTAGCTGGGTACCTGGATCTATTGTTTTATTCAAGATTCTCTCTTACCTTCCTTCCCTGAGATGATGTATCTTCCTGGCAGTTTTAATTCCTAGAAAGCTTAATAGTTGGGCAAAAGGAGGCCAAAAGACAATTTGTCAAGCTACTTTAAACATAATTGTAGTGAAGCTTAATAGCTGGGTGACTTTGGGCCAGTCACTCTCTCCCAGACCCCTTTCATATAAGGTTGTTGTGAGGAAAATAGGAGGAGGAAGGAGAATTACGTATGTCCCTGCCTTGTGTTATTTTAAAAAATAATAAAGCTAAGATAAAAATAAATATTCTGCTGTTTGTGCTATTATATTTCTTGGAATTGGTGGTTCATATGTTTTTTTTTTACATTTCTACTATGATTACTCATATTACTCATATTTTCATATGCTATTTGTGATTCCTCCATAATCTCCCAAGATAATAGAGGCATATGTCATTCAATAACATCCTGTCTTAGGAAAAAGTATAATGTTGCAGAAAGGTTCCCTTTAATTTTTTGGGAAAACCTCCCAAGCAAAAAACAGCCTCCAGAATTCTTCCAATTAGTATTTAGTCCATTTGCTTATACAATATACACATAATATCTCTACATAGAGCTGCTGTTTTTTGGTTTCTGGAACTGCTTATCCTTTTTAAAATTAATTATAAGATTAATTAATCAAGGCTTGTGTATACAGACACCTAAAAGATTAACATGGAGTTAGCACAGGGCAACTGCAATGAATTCCTCGCCATCATACAATATAAAAAATAACAAAAAACAGGTTTTAGGAAGTCAACAGGAATTCAAATTCTAAATTATTCTGTTACAATATGCACCATAGAAAGAGAATGGAAGAAAAAGAACAAGCTTCACAGACACTGACCTATTTCAGGGAAGAAAGAAAAGCTATCATTAAACTAATTCAGGCTCAGAACTGAGTTTTCCAGACATAGATGGAAAAGGACAAACATACATTACCTCAGATGGCACCAGCAGCCTGTTACTAGTACTGATTATCTGGTTGTACATTGCAGGATCACATCTTGTGACAGTACTTTGACGACTCCCTATAGTACTGGGAGCAAAAGGCATTTTGTATAGAAGATCACTCTGGCAAGAATCAGTGGTAAGGACTTGCTGGTAGAAATCTGGAGGAAAAAATCCACTCCGCACAGTGTCCACATGGTTGAAAGGTTCTGGAGTTCTATAAAAGTTGTTCCTGGAGGCCTTAAATATATCCTTGGATTGCCTCCATTTGTAAAATTTATAAGAGCCCACTCCAACCACTGTGACAAAGAAGGCCACAGATATCAGAATAATAGCAAGGATCAAGTAGAAAGTCAAGTGTTTCTTTGATTGTGGTGTAGTAGACACTACTGTAAAGTCTGTCAGTGTCTCCCTGGATGTCTCTGCTATTGTTACAATAAGGGTTGCAGTGGAGGACAACGCTGGTTCTCCGTGATCTTTTATTAAAATTATCAAAGTTTGCTTGCGAGAATCTTCTTCCTGTAGAGAGCGTGTTGTTGTTATCTCCCCAGAATATAAGCCCACAGCAAAGAGACCTGGGTCAGTGGCTTCATGAAGTACATAGGAAAGCCAAGCATTATAACCAGCATCTGCATCCCAGGCCACAATTTTGGTAACCAGATATCCAGGACTGACTGTAGACATTACTTCTGAAAACAAAGAACTGTTACCTGAAGTTGGATATAAGACTCTGGGTTCATTGTCATTTTGATCTGTGACAAAAATATTGATTGTGACATTGGTGGCAAGGGGTGGAAATCCTCCATCACGAACTTGTACCACTAGCCTGAACTCCATTATGTTTTCATAATCCAAAAGTGCTAGGATATAAATGGTACCATTCTCACGGTTAATAGAAAAATATCTGCTAACCAGATCTCTGTCATATTTCTCATTTTCCAAGATAGAGTAAGAAAGACGGGAATTCCGGTCCAGATCTGGATCAGAGGCACTAATATTAAAAATCATAGCCCCAGGAAGGTTATTTTCCTCCACATACACATCATAGAAAGATTGTGGAAATGTAGGGGGATTGTCATTTATATCAGACACTTTAACAAATATTTGTTTTTTCTCCATGAGAGAGGGTGAGCCAGCATCCTGAGCAGTAATTGTGATATTGTATTCAGAAATAATTTCCCTGTCCAATGGTTCTTTCATTTGCAATGTGTAGTAGTTTTTAAGTGAAGAGCTAAGGGCAAAAGGAGTGCCAAAGGGTATAAAGCAGTTTACAAGGCCATTATCACCAGAGTCCTGATCTGTGACACTTAGCAAAGCAATTACCGTTCCTGGAGCTGCATCTTCTGGTACTGGGCTGTACACTGATGTCACTGTGATTTCTGGGATGTTGTCATTGACATCAATAATTTCTACTAATATTTTACAATGAGCCTCTGCAGGATTGGTGCCTTTATCTTTTGCCTGGACATAAATCTCATAAAATTTGATTTCTTCAAAATCCAGCAATCCATTGAGCCTCAGTTCTCCAGTATCAGAGTCTAAAACAAAAAGCTGCCGAACTCTAGCAGGAGTGTGACTGCTGAAGGAGTAAATTATTTCTCCATTAGGGCCCTCATCCAGATCAAAAGCTCTTGTTCTGGCCACCAAAGTGTTTAAGGGTGTGTCCTCTCTCACGCTGGCTTTGTAAATAGATTGATTGAAGATAGGGATGTTGTCATTTGCATCTAGGACATCAATGAGTACTTGCAAGGTAGCAGATCTGGGTGGATTTCCCCCATCCAGAGCTGTGAGAATCAGTAGGATTTCTTTTTGCTGCTCCCTATCTAGTGTCTTCTCCAGCACCAACTCTGCATATTTTGTATTATCCCCTCCAGTCTGTATGTTCAATGCGTAATGCTGATTGGAACTGAGCTGGTAGGTCTGTAAAGAGTTAATTCCCACATCGGGGTCCTGTGCGCTCTCCAAAGGAAAACGTGCTCCAGGTGACACTGACTCGCTGATTTCCAGTCTCATTTGTTTGCTCAGGAAAACTGGGTCATTGTCGTTGATGTCTTGGACTTCCACAGCCACGCCGTAGAGCTCCAGGGGGTTCTCCGCGATGATCTGCAGGCTTAGAACACAAGGCGAAAGAGTTGCGCAAAGTTCCTCCCTGTCGATTCTCTCATTTACTAGCAACTTTCCAGTGTTGAGATCTGCTTCGAAATATTTTCTGCTGCCTCCCGACACAACTCGGAGATTTCGAGCTTGTAACTGCTGGAGATCTAAACCCAGGTCAAGCACTACGTTTCCTACCAACGAACTCTTCGGCATTTCCTCGGGAATTGTATAGCGAATGAATGCAAAAGCCCAATCCGAAACACCCAGCCAAAGCCCCAGTAATTGCAGCCATTGTGTTACCCATCGGTTTTTTCCAGCAGCGCCGTTCATCTCACGAGGGAGGGACAGCTCGTTGCTTTGTAAAGTTTCTTTGAGTTTTCCTTCAAAAGTTTTCAACCGGCAGTTTCATGTTGCTGCAACCCTGCATGTTCCGGGCATTGGTTTTGAGGAGTTTTTGAGCCGGGCATTGTTTTCCTGATATACAACAGTGGGATTCTTTTCTTCTCCACTCCGTCTGCCTCTCTCTCTCTTTTCCTCCCTCCCTCCCTCTCTCAAACTCGGGCGACGTCCCAGTTCTCACAGTATTCCCACCGAACATCGTTGGGTCAACAGCGGCGCGCAGAGTCCTGGCCAATAACTGCAGCAGCATCGCTCCCCGACTTGCTGCCGCTGCTGCTGGCCCTGCGTGAGACACCAGCATCTTGATTTCCTGCTTCTGAGCCTGGGGGACTAAATCCAAGCAGGACCTGTTGCAGATTAGTGACTGTAGTTGTTCGTGTGTGTGGATCTCAGGGGAACAGGAGAATATGTTTTGGTCTTCCTCTTCTCTGCTTGCCAGGAAATAGAAGCTTCCCCATGGTCTTCTGGAGAGGCAGATAGGGAGAAAGAGCAGGGAGAAATTGGCCTACAGATATATCTCCTCCAGTACAAAGGCCTTAGACAAGTTATTTCCTTACCATGCCTCCATGGAGGCTGCTGAACCTGCCTAGTTTCTTTCTTCTTGCTCTTAGCAAATATTTAAGGAATGATTGAGAGGAGGATGATAAGGAGACTAATACAATGAGGGGAAAAAGCTCGGGAATCACACAAATAATGGGATAACAAGTGGATCATTAATATAAATACAAGGTCCATCCAATAATTTGACAACTTGCTGATTAATGTTCAAAATGCATAAAAAAACACCCAGACGTTGAGAAAATTACAAGCAGGAATCAAGAATAGATAAAAGCCTATAATTTATAAAGTTCATTTTCACTTCCTTTCTCATATTATTTCAAAAAAAGAAAACTTGCATCTTACACTATGTATGTTTTGGGAACTACTTGAAAATAGTTTTACTTGACTTTTGCTTAAAATCAAACAAAAATTATTTTTGTTGATTTGAATGTGTCCCCATACTTTGTGCAAATTCCCCATCCAAATCATCTTACTTGTATTGAACACAATACAAAACTAAGAATTGGGGGGGAATCAAAGCAAGAAAAGAGAGGGAAGAAAACAAAATACTTGTTTTGCATATTGGTGTTTTACAAAGAAAATAGTAAAATGACAGTGATACCCCTCAGCCCCTATAAGTCACAAATGAGGGGCAACAGTCAGTCTGATTTAAGGGGACTTGCCTGTTCTTGTTGCCTGTCTTTGCCTCACAGCCACTTGTTCAGTAGCCTTTTTTGGTATACTCCCCTCTCAAATTACTCTGAAACACAGAATAAAAATTGCTGCCTGCTGCCCAACATCTGAAAATATTTTCTTTCAACTTTATCAGTTATAGGTATAGGCTATGTGGGTCTTCAAGAATGTGAATTCTCTCCAGTGATGGCTGGAGAACTTCCTAATGCCCAGCATTCCAGGGCTGGGAAAGTCACTGAAAGTTGTGGGCAGGGATGGGATAGAGTAGAAGTGGGAAACAGCTGATTAGGTGACTATAGATCCACTATTCTAGAAGAGGTCAAATGCATTGGCAGGAAAAGTTCCCAATTTCTGTAATAGAAATTGCATAATTTGGGGCAGAAATTATACTTTCACTATTATAATGCTAAATTCCATATTTTAACTTCAGTTTCATCAAACAATCTCCCAACTCAAATGAATAATTTGGGAAAAGGATACCTGCAACATACTTTTTGAGAACAAGATACTTTTTGAGAATGAAATAAATGAGAAGACTAATTCAGAGCTTGTCAAATTAACCTCCTCTTTGATGCAGATTGCAACAAATAAATTCTTCTGAAAAAGAATTTTAAAAGACAAAGTTCTTTGGTTTGTCTGGGACAGGTATAAAATTGTCAACACCAGATCTGTGGCTTAGTCACTAATACGTATTGTTTCTGTTAAGGAGGGTGAAAAGTAGGTGGGCAATGAATGGCTCTTTCCTTGAATGCCAGTAGCTTGCTTTCTTTTTAGTAGGGACAGGGCAATGACCCCTGTCTCTTCAAATCTGTTAAATTTAGGATAGGGTTTTCCTTTACATGTGTTGCTTTTAAAAAGACAAAAACTTTTTGAAATGAGAAGCCAGGCTTAGCTAAAGTATGCTTTACACTATTTTTAAGAAATGGGGTGTGGCTAACATGAAGGTATTTTAGTTTTTTCTAAAATAGGAATCATGTCAAAGTGGCATCAGCCCCCGCAACTTTGTTTTGGTCCTAAGAAAAAATCTTCAAGCCTATCATGCAACTAGCCTCAAAAACTGATTTTATTATTCCAAAGAATAAGGTATATAGCTCAGGACCCTAAATCCAGCTTTATACTTTTGGGGAATAATGGGTTGGTAATTAGTATTTTCTTTGGTTTGCTTGAGGCAGATATGATTTACATTGTACTGAAATTTGCAATTGTTTAGAGCCTTTCCCATAAGGGAATCCAAAGGCTTAAAGAAGGTACACAGCATTACAGCTAAGAAAGTTGGTGGTTGTTATTTAAAATCTTAGGCGCTCAATCTTTTCTAATGAGACATGCAGAGTTAGCGGCCTCCTGTTTATATAAAACATGATCTCAAGTTGCTTACCCTGAAGCAGAATTAAATCTCAGATCAACAAGAACTCATTGGGCAGGCATACTAGCCTAACAAAACGGCCTAGGACTATACAAGAACAGGGTATCACTGAGGCTTGTTTCAGAACCTTTAAAATATGTATTCTTAAATAAGGTTGCAAATGAGGCCATAAAGAGATTATCACCTTTTCTTTGACGGCTCTGTTCTTTATTGTGGGTCAGGACCAGGTTTAATCTGGCTTCTTGTGCAAATGGAAAGTTAGACTTCTTTTATGCTTATCTGGTCAACACAATAGATTCATCAGTGGCTATGTTTTGTTTCTAAGTGCAATTCAAAGTGTCATTACCAATACAACTTAAAGTCTGCATATCTCCAAGATGTCCCATTCCAAGTAAATTCTGCCCACCCAAACCAGACAAATAGAAAGTGCCTGTTTAAGAAAGACCCTCCTTCTTAGTAAGACGTACCATGAGAGAGAAAGATAGCAATAGCACTTCATTTGGACTTCTATACCACTTCACAGTGCTTTACAGCTCTCATTCTACAGGTTTACAGAGTCAGCATATCTCCCCCTCCCCCAACAATCTGGCTCCTCATTTTATCCACATTATAAGGATGAAAGGCTGAATCAACCTTGGGCCTGGTGAGATTTGAAGTGCCAAACTGCAGACCTCTGGCAGGCAGCAGAAGTAGCCTGCAGTACTGCATTCTAACCACTGTGTCACTCGGCTTTTTTCCTTGGCATTGAGGGAGCTATTTTGGATGGTAGTTTCTATCATGTAAAACAGGTTGCCAGTCCTTACAAGCCAGATTGGCTCCTTGTGTTTTGCAGAAATGGCTTTCTGGAAAGTCTTTTGATAGCCTAGTGCCATATATGGAATCTCTCAACACTTGAAATACAGATTCAAGGCTGACAAGATCTACCAACCTTATTTTTACATTCTGCATAATTGGGGAACATAGAGGTCCCTCTATATTGCAATGAGTGAATGCATGTCAAGCATATATGAATGATGCCAGCTAGAAGGACCAGGGGAGACATGATAGCAGTATTCCAATATTTGAGGGGCTGCCACAGAGGAGGGGGTCAAGCTATTTTCCAAAGCACCTGAAAGCCAGACAAAGAATAATGGATGGAAACTGAACAAGAAGAGATTCAACCTGGAAATAAAGAGAAATTCTCTGACAGAACAATCAACCAATGGAAGAGCTTGCCTTCAGAAGTTGTGGAAGCTTCATCACTGGAAGCTTTCAAGAAGACACTGGACTGCTATCTATCAAAAATGGTGTAGGGTCTCCTGCTTGGGTGAGGGTGGGGAGGTTGAACTAGAAGATGACCTGCAATTGCAAGGTCCCTTCCAACTCTGTTAATCTGTATATAGAACATTTATTGCTTCTAAGAATATGATGGAAGACAAGATTAAATATGTCACTTATTCTATGCCAGCCTTTTTTTTAATGACTTGCCTGTTTCTGTGGCATTGTATCTCTCTTGGCCCGCCTGATTCTGATGCCTCTGTTAGTTAAAATAGATAGTGCTAGCAAGCTTTTTGGAATTTTTGGAGCCAGGTATAACAAAAATGTAAGAAAATAAGTGCTAATACATGGGATCCTTTGCAGGAGGACCTAGCTTATTGAGTAGCTATACTAGACTAAGATCACCTGTAGCAAAGCTATCCAGGGATGGGATCCAATCGGTATAACTACCGGTTCTGTCACTTTGTCTTGCATGCAGATGCGTGTGTGAGTCACGCGAGTGCAATTTACGACCTGCTGAGCTGCCTGGACAGCTGAGCAGCACTGCGTACAACTGCGCAGCAGTTAGAAAAGCCCTTTTTTCCTGCTTTTTCAACCACAGCTGTGTCGCACAAAGCAGCTGCGGTTGAAAACACAGGAAATAAAGGCCAGGTAAGAGGCCAGGCGGGTGGGTGGGCCAAAACAGCAGCAGACATAGAACTGGTTTTATGTATGCTCTCTGTTTGCTGCTTTTCAGAGCAACCAGTTTTACGGAAGTGGACAGAACCAGTAGAATCCCACCCCTGAATCTCCAATTTGAATAAAATTGGAGCCAATTAGAATAAAATAGCACTATGGTGGTTATTGAAATATCAATCAAATTGCACAAAGGGAAAGTATAAACTTTAAAGTTTTTTGAAACTTTCATCAAGTATGATACCATAGAAAGTAGAAAGAAGAAGCAAGAAAGTTAAAAAAAAAAGGCCATATACTTCAGTTAAGTAAGTATTTCTCACTCTTTGTAACTTTAAGATGAGTGAGTATCAATTCTAAGAATTCCCCAGGCAGAGAAACACTGAACTAAGGGGTCTCCAAGTTAACAACTAGGGAAATACAAACTGAAGCCCATTTGTAGTCATAGAAGCTAACTAGGAAATAATGAGCAAATACAGGTATTCCTTGATTTTCAGCTTGACTGTTTGACATTACAATGGCACTGAAAAAGTGACTTATGAACAGTTTTCACACATAACTCGTGGTCATGTGATCAAAATTCAGACACTTAATGAAAATTAGACATTATTGAAAATTTTGTGATTCCTTAAAGGAATAATAGATAGAACTATCAACCAAAACTCCATTCTTTTATCCTGGATTCGTAGCTATGCCAATGAAACAGAGAGAGCCATATTTGTCAGAAATACAATGGAAGTTTTTTTAGATGAAAGCAAGATTTAGATAAACTGCAATATTTAGCAACCATGCCCCGGAAACATCTTTTACAGTAGATGAGGGAAAAGATGAAGCTCTTCAACATGAATTAGCAGTGGGGTTTAAGTCCATTAAAAGAATGGAGGATAACTAGAAGAAATAAGGTAGCCAACTATAGCATGCCAATCGATAATTATACTAAAAAAGTCAATGAAGATAATTTTTGAATTAATAAATTTATTTTATGTGTGTGAATGTCCCAGAGGCTAGAATACAGGTGCAAAACAAATTAATTCCCTTTGCATCAAATAATGTTACTTCAAAAAAGTTAGCTACTTTGTTCAAACAGCCAAAGATATAAGGGAAAATAACTTGATATGCTTCCTGAGTGCAGATAGTGAAAGTATAAGACAGTTTTTTCTGTTATTTAACCACACCTTCTTTTTAATATTTTCAATATTATAAACATTTGAAAAACTATGCTAGTTAAAAAGCAACAGCAGTAATCTAAACTCACTGGCAACAATCGTGTTGTTTAATAGTTTTGTTGCCAGAATTCTATTGAACTAGACATACGTACAGATAAATTGGAAGAAATGTTCATTTATAAACCACAATTATGTACATCAAATTTATTAAAATGAATTAGTAGATGTTAAATGCTTCATCAGGTATATAAGTCCCAATATCCAATATAATAAGAGAAGCCAAAAATCATATTTCCTCACAAACAGTCTGGTGATATAATTGTTTGATAGCCAAAGGTTTTCTTTCTTATTCTGCCCAAATCATTAGGTTTATCAGATAGAGCAGCCAAAATATAAGCTTTGGTGCTAATTCTAATATGTTTAAAAATTAGAAACTGATTTTAGATTGAACATCCTACTCAGAGGTGGGCTTCAAAAATTTCAGCAACCAGTTCTCTGCCCTGTTGCTGGGTGGGTGGGGCTATAGTGGACATGGCCTAGTTGGCCTTCAGCGGTGGGGGGGGGGGTTGCCCTCCCAGGGCTCTGGAGGTTTTCCTGGGAGAGCGAAAATGGCCTCCCCCGGGCTCCAGAGATCCCTCTGGAGGCCAGAAACAGGCCTGGAGCCTCCGGGAGGCCCGTTTCCCACCCTCCCCAAGCCTCTGCACAAGCCCTGCACTTACCTCATATCCAAAACGGGCTATGTGGAGACTCCTGGGAGGGGCAAGGTGGGGTGGGAGGGGTGGGTAGGCCAGCCAAGGGCGGGATTTGATGGTTCTCCAAACCAGCCATAACATTAACTATGGGTTCTCCTGAACCTGGCCAAACCCGTAGCAGCCCACCCCTGATTCTACTACCTAAAACCCACATTGTAGAAAATATGGTAAAGGGATGGTTTTTAAAACATACCTTCAAAAATAAAAATGTTCCCCCATTGAAAACGTCGTTTATATTAGAATTGATCTTCAGAACTTCCTCCTCTTTGACTACAGGACAAAGGGAGCAATTAATTTGTTTACTATAGTATTCCTTTCCATTATCGTGTTTCTATGAAAATAAGATTCTGTCTTATATTTTTTGCCACCAAAAAAAAAGGCACCAGGCTTTATTTTTGGGAGATGTCACTGGCTAACCTCACTTGTGTGCATCACCCCTGGCCTCCTTTTTGCTGTCAGAGGCCTTCAGGAACTTCTTCTGTGGCCAGCAAGGCTCAGGTCTCTGAAGCTGATAACAGAGCTCTGGATCGATCCGGAGGTTTTTTTATCAGCTATAGAGGCCTTCAGGAAAGCCTTGCCAGCTGCAGAAGAAAGGGGCCAGCAAGGGTGTGTAAGGCCTGGCTACAACTGTCCAAAGGTAAGTAGTAGGGCAGCTCCCCTCCCATCCCCACCTTAGCTTAATTTTTACCCATCCACTCTGGAATAGGCGGGATCGTAATTAGGGCTTATTTGGGGGGGGGTAGAGCTTATATTGGGCACATGTTTTTACACGGTTTTTCAAGCTAGGACTTACTTTCAGGGTAGGTTGTGTTTTCGGGGAAAACAGGATAGCATTTTCCTAAATATGCTTAAACTTTGAGGTTTTTTTTTTAAAAAGAATAATCTGTTTAGAATTTTTTCTGTAAGTACAAAAACCCCAGCTAGCAAGATCAAGCAACAAATATGACATGCCTTTTTTTAATATAGCCTATTCAGACACAAGCCCAAGCAAAAGAACTTCCTAGCCTTTGTGATGTTTTTTGCTTAAGGGGTGACTGCTAGCTATCAAAATGAAACAAAAAACCAATGTTGCTTTGATGCTTCTTAAATGCATGAATACATATAACAATACTGCAGTAAGCTAAAACCACATAATGTATGTGCAATCTTAATACTCAGCAAACCAGCCAAAATTAATGTAGATCCTGTTTTCATATGCAGAAATATGTTCAGAGTGCACCCCCCACCAATCTTAATACAGGACATTAATAGCACCAACATTAGCAATGTATGTAAATGGTACTATAGTAGCAGAAACAATGACAGTTTTGTACTACTGCCTGCAGAAGAAAAGAATAAACAAACCCCACACCATAAGCAACACATTTTTTTCATCCATATTAATTGAACATTTGCTATTTTAAAAAGCAGCATTAGTTTGGCTGAATGATTGGCAGGCAACCATGTAACTAGGTCAAGCTTTTTGTCTGGCTATGTGCTCAACTACTCCTTTCCTCTCAATACAATATTACATTCTCACATTATTTCATCCAGTCTAAACCAAAGTAGAAGAAATATGATTGTTTCTGGTACTATAGTGGTTAAATTGGTGGTGGTGGTGGAATGAAAAAACAAACAAACAACCCATCTATAAGCCATAAGACAGCAGTGCATCACTGGAACATTGATTTTGTTTATCTTTAGGTACCAGACAATCAGATTCCATTCCATTTTGCCCAAAACAAAACTCTCAAACACATGTTTGCTTTGTGCTTGGGACAGTGAAAATATCCATTTTAAGGCAGGACACTTTAAGGTTGATACATTTTGCACATCTCTAATAGCTGGCACTATTTTAGAACTATTGGCATAATATTCTATTAGTAAACTATCTACAAAGCTAGTCAGAGGCTGGAGGGGGGGTAAAAACTATTATTAAGTCGGAATGCAAACAATCTATAGAAAATTGAATTCTACTATTCAAAATGATTTGGCAAGAAAAGATAAAAGATACAGTATAAGATGGAGAATTTGCTGGGTTGAAAAAAATAAAATACTTGTATTTCATTATTTGTTTTAAAAACATGCCTTGCAGGAAGATGGTCTTTTAACATCTTAAAGTAGATAAACAAATACTGTAGATCTGGCCATATTTGTATATATGGAATCCATGATCATTGAATGTTAATCTTCATACTTGAGTCTAGGGCTATTAACCTGTTAACAAACTATTAAGAATTTTTATAAATCATGAACTTGTTTAGTTAGAACTACTTTATTTAATCACTATCTATGCATTTGTTTGATGTAGCTAAAATCAGCAGTTAGCTACTAAAAGAAGTTAAAGAAGCTGACCATAAACACTTCAATTATAGAAAGTGTTAATCTAGAAAGCTGCATGTGGATTTGAAATTGTGCTGAAGAATTTTGCAAGTAGATCCATTACTGGAACAAGGAAAGGTAATGTGGCATTTCATCATTAGCATAGATTTACAAAGAATAACAGAGTTGGAAGGAACTTTGGAGCTCTTCCAGTCCAACCCCTTGCTCACGCAGGAGACCCTATACCATTCCAGACAAATTTTGATCTAATCTCTTAAAACCCCCATTGATTAAGCACCCACAATTTCTGGAGGCAAGCTGTTCTATTGATTAGTTGTTCTCACTGTCAGGAAAGTTTTTTCTAGGTTGGGCTGGGCCAACACATTCATCAATTACCATTTGGCTCAATGATGCACAATGTTACCTCTTCATTAGTATCTGTTTTTCTCCTTGAGAATGAAAAGCTGAAGTGGAGAAGATACTGAAGGACCTGGATCACCTGATGGAAAAAATAAATATCTTTTTTTTCTGAACATGTATCCATATATGTAGGAAGCTCAGGGCAAGAATAAGAGCTTTTTTTCAAGCCTCCTAGAACAGAGATGTCAAATATGTGACCCCCCCAGGACTCCTGAGTGCAGGAGAACCAGATTAAAAATGGATGGAAACTAATCAAGGGGAGAAGCAACCTAGAACTAAGAAGAAACTCCCTAACAGTGAGAGTAATCAACCAATGGAATAGCTTGCCTTCAGAAGTTGTGGATGGTCTATCACTGGAGATTTCCAAAAAGAGAATGGACAACCATTTGTCTGAAATGGTATAGTGTCTCCTGCTCAAGCAGGCGGTTGGACTAGAAGACTTCCAACAATATTATTCTATATTCTATGTTCTAAAATACAATTGGTAATGCTTAAGAAAATAAAATAAAAATATAACAAAGCATAGCTAATGCTACATTTTTAAACCAAATAATAAACTTAGTCATTCATTATCATAACTCTAGGTTTGCTACTGACAAGTCCTGCACCAGCTTGTTACAACCTAAACTCCACTGCAGCAGCCAAAATTGCTTGACATTGCACCAGTGTAGGCTGATCAGGAGTCTACAGGAGCATGAAGCTCCACTTGTGCCTTTCTTTGGACAACATGTAGCCAGCCAGCCTTGAACTCATCAGAAATTGGAGGGAAAATTGCAAGGAGGTAATAATGAGAAGGAGGGGGAAGGTGGGGAGGTGATGGCATGATAATTTGGTCCTAGGCCTGGATGAAGCTCAGTGGAGTGGTAGGTTATACATAGACACAGACAGACATATAAATATTGTAAAGAAATAATCAAATTTGCAATGTTTCTTTTTTATGTGTTAATCATATCTAGTTCTTATCTGATGTTAATGTGTTTTTGTGTGGGGGGGGTCAGTGGTGGGATTCAATTTTTTTTTACTACTGGTTCTGTGGGCGTGGCTTGGTGGGTGTGGCAGGGGAAGGAGACTAAAATCTCCAGTGAGAGGTGAGATTTGCCAGTTTTCTGAAATACTCAACATTTCTGCTACCGGTTCTCCAGAACTGGTCAGAACCTGCTGAACACCACCTCTGGTGTGTGTGTATAAATGTGTAGAGTACAGCCAATATGTGGCCCACAGGGAGCATTACGTACAGTTCAGTAACCTCCATTCTTCTGTATGAGTTTGATAGCGCTGATCTAGAAGATATTTTTCTATTAAACTATTTGTTACTGTTAAATACATTCACTCATCTTTTAAATTTCTAGAATGTATATATATGTGGTAAATCAGAGCTAGTACAAGGAAAAACTATTTCAAAATTCAGTGTTATTGAATCTGTACTTCCCCAAAGAGTCTACATTTCTAAATAGATCAGAACACAATTATTTTCCTATAATGGCACTTTTGAAATAAAAATTAAACTGCCCTACTTCACAGCAATTGGCAAATTTCCCCTAGAGAAATGTGAGAAGACTAAAATAGTAACTAAAACATGAGAAAATTGCATTGTAAAAGAATGATGACACACAAGAAGAAATCATTACAGTGATCTGATGAATTTGTTTTCAAATGTTTTTGGATATTTATCCCTTAATATTTTCCTATTTGCCCAAGAAGACATTTACATGAAATTATAGAGAAAAGTGTGACTTGGATAATTAAGTATCATTAAATTATGATCCTTGTATATATTTCTACTGAAGACAAAGAGGATTTCTATTGACCTAGTGCAATAATTGGATCTTACAATTGCTCAAGAAGAAAAATAATTTAGTTATTTGTAACTAAAATTATTTGTAAAGGAGATGAAATTGATCTATATATTGTTATTTGAATCACTCAGTTTAGTAATATTCATCAAATTTGCAGACAACAGTAAACTATCAGGAATAGCCAACACCCAAGAAGATGAAATTCAACATAGAGAAAAGTAAGATTTTATACCGGCAAGAAAAACCAAATGTACAGGTACAGATTAGATGAAACCTGGCTCAATAGCAGTAACTGTGAGAGGGATCTTGGAGTCCGAGTCTTCTATAAATGACTAGTGGTCTTCAATCACTTAAATATGAACCAGCAGTGTGGGTCAGCAGTCAAAACCAATGAAATACTAGGTTGCATTAACAGAGAAATAGAATCAAGGTCACGTAAAGTACTAGTACCACTTGATAAGGTCTTAAGATTACACGTAGAATGCTGTATCCAGTTTTGGTAGCCATATTATCAAAAAGATGTTGAGACTCTGGAAAGAGTGCAGAAAAAAACAACAAAGATGATTAGGGGGCTGGAGAATGGTTGAATGAAGAATAGGTTGTAGGAATTGAATATGCCTAGTTTAGTGAAAAGTAGGACTAGGAGAGACATGATAGCAGTGTTCCAATATTAGAGAGGCTGCCACAAAGAAGAGGGGATCAACCTATTTTCCAAAGCACCAGAAGGGAAGACAAGAAACAATGAATGGAAACTAATCAAGGAGAGAAGGAACCTAGAACTAAGGAGAAATTTCCTAATAGTGAGAACAATTAACAGCTTGCCTTCAGAAATTGTGGGTGCTCCATCACTGGAAGCTTTTAAGAAAAGACTGGTAGCCAGTTGACTGGAATGGTATAGGGTCTCCTACTTAAGCAAGGAGTTGGACTAGAAGACTTCCAATGTCCCTTCTAATTCTATTATTCTGTTAATATCTTTGAAACCAAAATATAAAGTTGAAATGCAATAATTTGGAATTCATTAGATTTCTCTCCTACTCAGGAATCTACCTTCTGTATAATGTAAAGAAAAGCACTTTTCAAGACAAAAATAGTTCTTAAAGTATTGCGTTTGGACTTTAAAAGGTCCAAGTGAAAATAAAGTAATAATACTAAAATAAATGAAGTGCTTTAAATTCTTGAACCTCATTCAGTAAGATTCTTTAATGGAAAAATATATTTCAGAAAACATTTGGTATCTAATAAAAGTAAGAATCTGAATATCCCTGCTCTTGAAAAAATGTATAAAGTGACTTCAGTGCTGTTTAGCAGTGAAAAGGAAAGAAGCCTACTTGCTGTCAAAGTAGAAGTAGTGCAGAACCAATGTCTTTGAAAGCAATTTGCACTCCTAATTGATACTATGTTCTACGGTATTTCTTCTTTCAGAAATGGAATTATCCTTAACTGCAGGAACAAAATAATATGACAAGTACTGGGGCTGTGTCACAATATGTGCACATGTATGTGGAAATAGTGAGAAACAGCTTCCAAAGCAGCAACACAAAAAACTTAGATGCTTTAACAATTTACAGAAAGCTAAACAAGGTACTGTTTGCTTGAAAGAGATGGTTGTTAAAGCAGCAGAGAACATAAATGGCTACAAAAGTTCCCTCAAAAGCACAGAGTGCTTGTAAGAAAACAGGCCTAAAGTGAGGAAAAAGGAGTATTACATACTTTGGCTACCTTGAATTATCTATAAAGGAATAAAGGTAGCATAACAAAGCTAATATAAAATACTTTTTTCTCTATCTCTTTGATGTAGAATATGAATGAAGAAGTACCTAGTAGTAGCTATCATAGTACCTCAGCCAATGGGGAATGACGAGGGATGGATGGCAAGTGTAGAGAAAGTACTGTATAAAGATGTTGATTTGTGATGATGAACTTTGAAGAGAACCAAGATTTGAGAGTTTCTCTTCAGCTTATAGCAATAAACAAAACAAAAAGCTTTCACTGACTCTTGGCAAGTTATTGGTCAAGTGAGCTTGCCTCTGGTCACAATGGGATGGAAAGGAATAGAATAGAGCTGGAAGGGACATTGGAGGTCTTCTAGTCCAACCCCTTGCTCAAGCAGGAGAACATATACTGTTTTGGATAAGTGACTGTCTAGTCTCTTCTTAAAAGCCTCCAGTGATGGAGTGCCCAGGATTTCTGAAGGCAAGCTGTTCCACTGGTTAATTGTCCTCATTGTTAGGAAGTTTCTCCTTAATTCCAGGTTGCTTCTCTCTTTGATTAGTTTCCAACCATTGTTTCTTGTCCTGCCCTCTGGTGCTTTTTAGAATAATTTGGCCTCCACTTCCTTGTGGCAGCCTCTCAAATACTGGAATATTGCTAGAATTTTACCTCTAATTCTTCTTTTCTTTAAACCAGCCAGACCCAAAATCTGCAGCCGTTCTTCATATGTTTTAGTCTCCAGGCCTTTGATCATCTTAGTTGCTCTTCCCTGCACTTTTTCTAAAGTCTTCCAACATCTTTTTTGTAGTACTCCAAAGTGGCCAGGAGCTCAAAACATCTTTTATTCTGCATATTTCAGAATATTTTAAACTACTGTATCATTATGATCCTCAATATCTAGTCTGATATCCAACTTATCAGAACAGGAATTTTAAAATATCTATAAGCCCATCAGAACACAGATGGATTTATAATTACTAGGTTATTTTTTAGTTATTTATTACTCAGACATTTTGATGTCAGAATGCATTATACCACAACAGATAGCAGGAATGGGCACCACTGTGTTTGTGATCCACAGAGACTTCCGTTGATATTTACCAGGTCTTCTGCTCAATCTGAAGGTTTATTTTTTTAAAAAAGATTTTTTTTCCTTTTGGTAAATAATTGTTTTTTGACTCACCATGCCCACCATGGCAGCCATTTTACAAAAACTTCCACAACATATTCTCAAAATTCTAAGTGACACATTATCTCTAATCTACAGCAGGAATATACAATCTGTGGCCCTTGAGATAATATTCAGTTTTGTTCCTCACTGCTGATAGTAAAGTTCAGAGAAATGACATTCAAAAATATCTGGAGCACTACATGTAATTCATTCCTGCTATGCAGGCTATTTGTATAGGCATAATCTTGTAAATGTTAAGTTCTATCAAGTTTCACCTTGGGAATTAAGTAGGTTTGCACAGATTTAAAATCTAGGTGCAGTATCACCAATTTAAATCTTTGTGATGGAAAATACTGAACTAATTTTGCTCAATTGTGTAACAATCTTATATCTGTATCAGTTTATATATGCATGCATCTTTTATTAATGAATATATTTAAAATCTATATACTACAAAATAAAGCAATTTTAAATTTCTATTAAATATGATCCTATTGGCAATTATGGTAAAACTGAAATAGTTTAATATGTTTTTCATGTAATTGCATTCTATTTCCTGGAATAAATTCAGTACTGTAATACATCACTTAACCAGTAGAGGGAAGACATAATCTACTGCATTTGTCATCTTGATAAATTCCAGACACATGGACTTAAAGCTTCAGAATTTCCCAAGCAGCATGAGTTCTTGTAAAAGTTGTTCCAAAGACCTGGACATTGGTACTATTCAAAAAATAAAAGTTTTGGATAGGCACAATTTTGGGCTACTGAACTCATCTGATCAATAGAGGAATCTACTTGACAGAAATTATTTTCCCAGATAACTGCCTATGAATACAGTTCACAACCTCCACTACCTGACCTGCAAAATCCAGACAACTGCTAAATCATCTACTGATCTCTGAGATTCTCCTAGCCTCATCTGAAACTCTGAGGCTGGGGAATGGGGTGAGGAGTAGCACGATCATCTTATCTTCATTGAAAATTGATTAATTTTCTGAAAAAGAACAGCTTCAGATATTGCTAGCATGGTTACCTTGAGAAAGAGAAACCTGAAGACCATCTTTCTATTGGGAAAGAATAGTGAAGTACCCCAGAGAGACTGCTGTCTAACTTCCACCTGAGTGTATTCCATGAGGGGGAGCCTACCACTTATTTAATAATTCATTTCACTGAGCATTAGTGGCTTGCCTTGTCCTTTTGTTTTATGAATTGAAAAATAAATAAAAATGTACATTTTTTGTTGGTGGTGTCTTAAGACACAGAAGTGAAGATTTATTCAGTTCATCTCCAGTTGCTGTCTGCAAAGCATGTGCCAAGTTTTGTGTTCCTATTTCAAAGTTACCACGCATATGTTTGCCAAATGTGCGTGTCTGCAGCAATGTATATGTATTCAGTATGTAAGGAACAAGAAGAAACTCAAGGAAACAATAAGTCCACTAATGGGAGAATATGGCAAGGAGGAGACAAGGTAGCAGGGAGAAAGTTGAACTACTTAATTTATTTTTTGCATCTGTCTTCATGCAAAAGAAAAAATAGTCCAACCTATCAAAAGCAACAATGTAGGAGAAAGAATAGTTCTGGAAAGAACAACATCCAGAATCAGAAATAACAGAACAGAGGTAGCAGACCAACATAGATTTATAATATGAAATAAAATATTCACAGAGGCAGAATTGGAAGAACTGTAAAGGCATACCCCAGGCAAAGAAACCAAAACCTTGCCAGAAGTAGTTCAGACTGTAAAGGCAAATTGGGGGGGGGGAGAGGGGGGAGAATCCAACAAAGATACATAATTGTTTTCATTTGGAAACCAAGCACCTCCTCCTCTGCCTCAAAAAGAACAAAGTCCTTTAAAGTAGAAATAAAAGAATTGAGACAATATACAATAACAACAATAACTGAGCACTAGAACAGCAAAAATAAATAAATAAATAGAATCAGGTTTTCTATATTGAAACTTGGAAACAACTAGCACAAGCATAAAAAGATGCCAGTAATGCAATATCAAATTTAAGCACTAGTTCACTGCAAGAAACAAACCAGCGAATGTATAGCACAGCTGCAGTTACAACTGAATATCTGGGATGCAAAATCAATCGAGAAAATAAAAAGTCAAACAGTGCACTATCAAAATGGAAGATCAGGTAGGAAAATAAAATCAGCAAGCTGACATCAGATGCAAGCAAGCAAAAATAGATGAAAGAAAAGAATCTGAAGAATAAGATGATCAAAGAATACCTAACCAAGAAACACCACTTAGAAACAAGGAAGATCAAGGAAGCATTGGAAATAATAAAACAGCAAATAACAGCTATAACCAAGAAAATCAGCAGATACAACATTCGAATTGCAAATTATAGGCTGAATATCCAATTTCATTCTAATTAGAAATGTTTCTACCAATCCATCAATGGAAAGACTTCAGTAAATCAGTCAGTACCTAACAAGGAAGAAAAAGTACACTTTTGCGCACAGATATGGGATACCCCAAAGAAATATAACAAGAATTTGAAACCTTAGTTTTCCCTACATTGAATTTCATTTTGTTAGATAGGGCCCAGGGCCCTTCTGGATCTTGAGCCTATATTTTGAGGTATTGGGTATTCCTGCCAGCTTGGTGTCATCTGCAAATTTGATGAGTTCCCCTTCTATCTCCTCATCTCAGTCATTGATGAAGATATTGAAGAGTTCTGGGCCTAAGAAAGAGTCTAGGGTACCCCATTCCATACTTCCCTCCATGAAGATGCAGTATCATTAAGGACTACTCATTTATTGTGGTTCGTTAGCCAGTTACAAATCCAACTGGTGGTAATGCTGTCTAACCCACATTTTTCTATCTTATCAAGTAGGTTGTGGTCAACTTTATCAAATGCCTTACTGAAGTCCAAGTAAATTATATCCACAGCATTTCTCTGCTCCACTAAT
This sequence comes from Pseudonaja textilis, assembly GCF_049901715.1. NCBI lineage: Eukaryota > Metazoa > Chordata > Lepidosauria > Squamata > Elapidae > Pseudonaja > Pseudonaja textilis. The sequence goes on from NC_141992.1 coordinate 108,426,262, forward strand.
TTTGTAACTTTCTCAAATAATGAAATAAGATTTGTCTGGTGTGCTAGCTGATGGAGTCCAACAGCATCTAATGAAAATAAGCTCTTTCCACCCAAGCAGAAAGGAAACTGCCCAAACAGCAAAGGAACAAAAGATCAACATTTAATTGACAAGATAATTCTGAAAAACAGCAAGAGAAGGAAGACCAAGCTGAATGTACAGTAGCATGAATTGATCACAGGAAGGCATTTGACTCCCTGCCACATATAATTGAATAATTAAGTGCCTAGAAATAACAGGAATCAATAGAAACACCAGAAGCTTTTGCAAAGATCCATGGCACAATGGAAGACATGGTTGTTGGTCAACAGTGATAGAATGGGAGAGGTTAACATCAAGAGAGGAATCTTTCAAGGAGACTTATTGTCACTACTACTGTCACTAATGATGCTACTGTCATTGCACTGATTCCTTTGTCAGCAATTCTGAATAACTCAGACCCTGGCTATCAAATATCCAAAACTCCCACCAGGCTATCCCAACTCCTTTACATGGACTATTTTGAACTATTTGGAAAAACACCATCTGAAATATTGTAGAATCATTGTTCAACATTGTCCATATATACAACCAAGATAAAGAGAATAGAATAGAATAGAATAGAAGGGGGGTCTTCTAATCCAGCCCCCCCTTTCAAGCAGGAGAACCTATACTATTTCAGATAAGTGACTTTTCTAGTCTCTTCTTAAAAGCCTCCAATGATGGAGTGCCCAGGATTTCTGAAGGCAAGCTCTTCCACTGGTTAATTGTCCTCACTGTGAGGAAGTTTCTCCTTAATTCCAGGTTGCTTCTCTCTTTGGTTAGTTTCCAACCATTGTTTCTTGTCCTGCCCTCTGGAGCTTTGGAGAATAATTAGACCCCCTCTTCTTTGTGGCAGCCCCTCAAGTCCTGGAATACTGCTATCATGTCACCCCTAATTCTTATTTTCTTCTAATGAAGAAGATGCATTGAAGCTAATAATACCAGAAAGGCAGATTGAGTACTGGAGAGACCAAACTTGCCTACAAGAAAGATCAAATGAAGAAGAGAAAGGAGGCATGGGAATACAGTATATTTTTTAAAAAGCAGGGAAAATAGATAAAAGCAGAACTTGCCAATGGCCTAGGAGCAGGAAAGTTAAAGAAAAAGACAGAGGGCTAATTCTGGCTGCACAAGACCAAGCCTTAAGAACAAATGCATACAAAGCCAGAACTGAGAAGACAGCAACAGATAGCAAATGCTGTCTGTGCAAAGAAACTGAAGAAACATTAGACTGGGGCGTCAAACTCGTGGCCCATGGGCCAGATGCCACAAAGTAGCAACAGTAGTACCCTGGAAGTTCTGTAAGAAATTTGCTTGAAGCAAGAACTGGTGGGACCATAAAACAGAGGAAGTCATAGAAAATGAAGAGACTAAATTGCTCTAGGACATTAGAGTTCAAACAAGTGACAGGCACTTGTCATATAACTCAGACTTAACAATTGTCCAACAATTTATATTCTTAACTGCATCATGTAATCTATCTATCATTCACTGCAACTTATTTGGGTTAAATGAGTTTTGCCTCATTTTACAAGTGTTCTTGCCACAGCTGTTAATGATTCACTGTAGTTGTTAAGTTAATAACACGGTTGCTAAGTGAATCTGGCTTCCCCATTGTCTCATCAGAAATTTGCAAAAGGTGATCATATGATCCCAGGAGAGTACAATCATAATAAATATGAGTCAGTTACCAAGCATCTGAATTTTGTTCATATGACAATGAGGATGCTGTAACAGTCATAAGTGTGAAAAAAGGTCATAAGCCACTTTTTTCAGTGCTGTAAAGTCACTAAATGAACTGTTGCAAGTCAAGGACTACCTGTATTGAAGTACCCAATAAACACTCCATTTACTCTATATTTTTAAAGTGCAACAATATCATCTGCACATTTCCTACCTGGCATAAAGCCACACTACACTTCCAAGATTTTGTTCTTTCGCAGTTTAAAAACCAAAAAAATAAACAAACTCTATTCTCAAAGCCTCAGATCTCCAAGGGGCCATCTCGATTGCTTTACATGGCTACTTTTAATGATACTTCCAGGGAAAGTAACCAGTAACACTACCTTCTTTTCAGGCTAAAGGAAGTTTGTTTCTGACATTTACCACCCAGAATTATGTTATAGGGGAGATGGGCAGTATAAAAAATTAATGAATAACTGAATTCTCAAAAGCATATAGCAAAACAATTCAACTAGACAAAAGCAGTTAGACAACACCTCTGATCCAAAGGGGGGGGGGGGAATGCACAATGTATGTAGATTTCAAACACTTGGGGAACCAAAGTTCATGAAGTATGCATCATGTTTCAGATGTCCCCATTATATGGAAGTGGTGAGTCAATTGAAACGGACATAACACTAAACAAAAATGTCAATGCTAATGTATTACAAAATCAAACTTTCTAGACAACTTAGATACAAGGACTAACCCACCTTCAAGTTCTTCATGGTCTATACATATATCTTAAATGTATAAAAGTTAAATATTAAATTTTTCTAATATTTATAAATTAGGTCAGTGTTAAAATTAGCAAAGATTTGATGAAAATGTATGCATATTTCAACCAAATGCATTATATGAAGCTTCCTGGAATAATTAGCAAAGAATTAACAATCTAGGATTTAATTTGTGCACAGACAGAAAAAAATAATTAAGGTGTGTTGAACAAGGTTTCAAAATAACATGATAATTATTACTTTTGACATGAGAATCAAATAATCCAGGTAGGTAGCAACCTACACATTTCACCTGCCACAAAAGACCATTTCAGGTTGTGAGAAGTTTTATTTCCAAATATATATTATTCTTTATACTGTTTCCACCTTCCCTTAAAATATTATCAGAATCCACAATGGTTTGAGAATCAGTGTCTCTGTTAATCAAACTAGCAAGCTTCCTCAAACCCTGAAATAAGTCACCCAGACTTAATCCACATATCAAAGGATAAGGTCTGCAAACATTAACTCATGTTAATGTTCTCCCAGAGGAACATTAATCTCCCAGAGGAACTGCATGTTCACAAGAATAAACATACCTACACACACAAGTGAATCATCATAGGTGTAGATACTTCTACACCTCAGACAAAGTCCTTCTTCAAAAATCTGCTACTGTACCCCATTTCTCTGCAGCTGTCCCTAAAGGCAAACTATTTGCTTTTAGGAATGCACCAGTTAAATACCCAGGATAGCTACCTCTCACAATTAATATGAATATCCAAATCATTTGATTTTGCAAATGTCAAACACTATTTTAGTGTTTTATTTGAGAAAGAACACTGAGTAACAAAGAGGTTCAGTACTTAAAAAGGTACCCAGCCACAACTCCATTTGCTCTGGTATTTAAAACAATGAATTGTAGGGCAAAATATTACTTACATAAACTATATTTTCTATATTTCTTGTACTACTCAAGAAAAAGCAATGCAAAAAAGGGAATTGTTTTGAAAGTATTTCAATTATAGTTATGAAAACAGATTGTAAAAATTATTGAAGAAACCATACCTTATCTATTATTTTGGAAATTAAATTCTTTTCTACAGTTCCTGTGAAAAGTGCATTGGATTTTTCACCACTAAGAATGTTGCCTGCAACTTGAACATTGGGTGTCAGAACAGTAAATTCATTCTTCTTGGATTCTGAAGAGAGACACAGCTGGTAGGAATAAGGCAGAGTCCCATCTTCAAAATTGGGTGGAAATATAACCCCAGCTGTGGAATGGGAAACAGGAGCAAAACATGGTAAGAAACTGGAATTTCCTGACTGCCGCAGTTTGATGGCAATGGCTAGAATCACTGACAAGAGGAATAAAAATGACATCACCGCTAAGGCCACTACCAAATAGAACTGCAAGTCCGACTGATCCTCTGAGCTGTTCATCTGGTTTTTCATCTCCGGAAGGGCCTCCTGGAAGTTCTCAGCAAACACCAGGTTCAGAGTGACAGAGGCCGAGAGAGTCGGTTGTCCATTATCCTTCACCAGAAGGACCAGTCTCTGTTTCACAGCATCTCTCTCCATAAAAGTTCTTGCTGTCCTGATCTCACCCGTATGGGAGCCAACAGTGAAGAGGGCTGGTTCTGTGGCTTGAATCAGCTGGTAGGAGAGCCAGGCGTTGTGTCCGGAATCAGCATCCACGGCCACCACCTTTGTTACTAGATAATCTGCCTCGGCTGAACGAGGGACCATCTCAAAGAGGGCAGAATCCTTGGAGTCTGGTGAAGGGGACAGGATCTGGGGGCTGTTGTCATTCCGATCCAGGATAAACACTCTGACTGTGACGTTGCTGCTGAGAGGGGGACTCCCGCCATCTTGGGCCTTCACCTGCAGCTGGAATTCCCTGAACTGCTCATAGTCAAAGGATCGCTGGGCGTAGATGATGCCGGTCTCAGAATGAATGGAGATATAGGAGGAGATGGGAAGTTCTTCAATGTTGCTGGTGAGGATTGAATATGTGATGTGTGAGTTTTGATCCAGATCTGGATCAAAGGCTTGAATCTGGAAGATGGAGGCACCAGAAGGATTGTTCTCTGGCACGTAGATGCTGTAGGAAGCTTTCTCAAAAGCAGGAGCATTGTCATTGATATCAGAGATCTGCAGCACGATGGTTTTGTTTGCACTCAATGGAGGAGTTCCTTTGTCAATGGCTGTGATTGTAATGTTATACTGAGATGCTTTCTCTCTATCTAGAGGTTTATCTGTCATGAGCTTGTAATAATTTTTAGAAGATGGAAGAATCTTGAATGGCAAATCACTTTGCAAGTAGCAAATAACCTTTCCATTATCACCAATGTCTCTGTCTTTAACATTTATAAGAGCAATTAAGTTTCCAGAATCAGAGTCTTCAGGAATTGGGTTAAACATAGAAGCTAACTGTATTTCTGGAATGTTGTCATTGTCATCTGAAATTTTTATTTCAATATTGCAATGTGTCACCAATCCACCTCCATCCTTTGCTGCAAATGATATTGTATACTCTTCTGTTTCTTCAAAGTCCAGCAACTCTGCGAGATAAATTGTCCCTTTAATTGAATCCAATCTGAATTTTTGTTCAGCAGTAGGTGATAAATTGGTGAAATGATATGTGATTTGGGCATTTGTCCCTTCATCTTTATCAGAGGCTTCCACCTGAAGCACAAGGGATCCAACTGGAACACTTTCTTTCAAATTAACTGTATATGTATCTTGAGTGAAAATGGGTGGGTTGTCATTGGCATCAGTGACATTAATCCATATATGGGCAGTCCCAGTTTTCCTTGGTTCACCCCCATCCAGGGCGGTAAGAATCAAGTGAAAGCTTTTTTCACTTTCCCGATCGAGGGGTTTCTGCAGCACCAGTTCTGCATATTTAAGTCCATCTTTTCTCTCTCTAACTTCCAGGGAGAAGTATTGATTTGGACTCAGTATGTAATTCTGGACAGAATTGAGGCCAACATCTGGATCTTCTGCTTTTCCAATGAGAAACCTTGTACCTGGCAAAGTTAATTCACTTGTCTCCAAATGGATATTGTCTTTGAGGAATTTGGGTGCATTATCATTAATATCCTGGATTGTCACTGATATATGGAAAACATTTCGAGGGTTTTCCATCACAGCTTCTAAGTTAACAAGACACGGAACGCTTTTCCCACAGATTCCTTCTCTATCTATCCTGTCATTTACATAAAGATTTCCATTGTCTGCATTGATCATCAAAAACTGCATTTTATCCAAAGATACAGAATGTAATTTATGGTATTTTAATTCTTTTTCTTTTAATCCCAATTCCTTGGCAAGATTTCCTACTATGGAACCCTTCGACATCTCCTCAGGTATGGAATAATGAATTTGTTCTGCAACAGTGTGGTGGATGGATGACAAAATCAGGAGAAGCAGTACTTGCCTTGAGAGCGCCCTATGATTCCTTCTGTGCCTTCTCTCCATCAGTCTTTTCCACATGAGGCCGTTTCTTTTTCCCAGCTTCTTATGTTCTGACCAAATTCTCTTGGGTTTGAAAGAAATATCAGAAGAAATAGTAATTGCCTTTTCTCTAAATTTATAAAGACCACCCTTTGCAGCAGTGTGGTCTTTTGCTTTTCATCTTCTTCTATCTTACACAGAAGTAATGGGAGCTCCTCAAGTTAGGAGGCCTCCTTTCAATCTCTATGCTCTCCCAGGCTATCAGCTTGGGCAACAGCAGCACTCTGAGGCTCAGACAGAGAATTGCAGAAAAGTCTTTTCCTCCATAGAAAACAGAAAGAGGGATCTGGTTGTTGAAAATAATTGCTGCAATACCAATCAGATTTTATGTCCAAATTCTCACATAGTAAGATAATATTAATTTCCAGTTCTATTAATTTTTTCTTAATTTGTTACAGTACCCCATTAAGATACCTTTTTATTAAAATTGAGTGGTGGTGTTATATTCTGAAATGGCCAGACATATTTCTTGTCATAAATACCAGAGTGTTATAAGCATCTCCCAAATGTACTACATATAATTATTGAACTAATAATCAGTTATCCACCTGAATGATAATAATAGTAATAATTCAAATTTAAGGGGTCAATGTTACTGTAAAATTGTGGTTCTTTCCTAACATTTCCAACCAATGTACATTTTCCCACTCTTAAAGGAAAGGATTAGTTAATCTTCATGGTAATCACTTGCCTAATTTTTGCAGGCATTCATATAACATCCACACAAGTGTATATATACATATGTTCTTTTAGGGTTTCTATGCAGAATATAAATATGCATATAAGCAAATATTCTTATGCATAATAAAATGAAATGGAACCAAAAATAATACATATAAGCTGCTTAAAGCTTAAAGCTGAGATACTCTTCCCATTGTGATATCTAAGCAGCATTAAACATTCTTGCAGATTAGATGGCACTTTTTTTCAGGAGACTAGCTTACTGTAATTGTGCCATCCAGACACAGTTCTGCAACACGTAAAACTTTAAAGAAAAATTATTAATTTTATACCTTGAAGAATACTTTTAAGAAAAAGTAAAAATATTCAAATGGGCTTTGTAGCATACCTAGTCATAGCTGGAGAAGTAATACAGTTCTTATAAAATTATCTATCAATTGGGTAAAAATGAAATGTTGGTCAAAATTATGTACCAGATTGACATAAACCCTATCAACATATCCAAATATAATAATACAAAAGTACAACTGTTTTCTTTGAGATGAAATTGTAAAAAAAGGGATGTGACTATTCAGTGTCAAACAACATCCTTAGCATTCTTGAATTTTAAGCATGTTGTATATATAATCATGACCACACCTGGAATATTGCAACCAATTTTGGTCACCATAGTACAAAAAAGATGTTGAGACTTTGGAAAAAGTTCAGAGAAGAGCAACTAACATGATCAAAGGCCTGGAGACTAAAACATATGAAGAACAGCTGCAGGATTTGGGTTTGGCTAGTTTAAAGAAAAGAAGAATTAGGGGTGACATGATAGCAGTATTCCAGTACTTGAGGCGCTGCCACAAAGAAGGGGGGGAGGGTTGAAATTATTCTAAAAAGCACCAGAGGGCAGGCTAAGAAACAATGGTTCGAAACTAATCAAAGAGAGAAGCAACCTGGAATTAAGGAGAACCTTCCTAACAGTGAGGACAATTAACCAGTTGAACAGCTTGCCTTCAGAAATCATGGGTGCTCCATCACCGGAGATTTTTCAGAAGAATCTAGACAGTCACTTATCTGAAATAGTGTAGGTTCTCCTGCTTGAACAGGGAGCTGGACTGGAAGACCTCCAAGGTCCTTTCCAGATTCTATTCTTTTCTATGTGAGGTAGATCAATATTCACAGAAGAAAACAGATGGCAATATTAAATAAATTATCATATTATATGTTGACATTTTTTTTAGCTTCATCTCCTGCATCTGTTTGTCCTTTGTAAAAAATAAATGCTGGACTATGATCAGCAGGTTTCTTCTTATATTCACATTATCTGAACATATTATGAAATAGATCATAGTGGAAACTGTAAGCAACTTAACAATGCAGTGGGGTTTTTTTTAGAGATCAGAATAGATTTATCAAAATAATCCTTGTTTTTGATAAATCTCATTTCCAGAGATGATTGTGGGAATGCTGTGGACTCAATCATTTCAACAACACATTTGATAAAACATGATATTCTCATCAACAAACTAATTGGAATAATTATTAAGTACATCGACAGATGAGGATCTGTTTGATGGGTGTAATGATTAAGGCACTAGGTTAGAAATCAGGAGACTGTCTTATCCTGCCTTAGGCAAAACGCTCAGCTGGATGACCTGGCTAGTCATTCTCTCTCAGCTCTAAAAAGAAGGCAATGGCAAACTACTTCTGATATCTTACAAAGAAAACTACATACACATGTTCAGACAGTTACTAGGAGTCAAGTCTGACTTGAAGGCACAAGTAATAAAAAGTTTTCAGTTTAAAAAGCATACGGAAAAAGCACTTATGAAAATAGAGATATCCTCACAAATAATTTGTATAACTAAATGAGGAAAATGCTTCTCTAATATGAGAGGGGTAGTTGATAGCATAGCAACACAATCTTGAACAGTTAGAACAAAGTTTGATGTAACAGACATGTTCAATATTTTTGTAAGGAAAATATCCTTTAGTACCAAAGGGACTTTTCTTCTTAATTAAAATGTTTCTTTCTAGAAATACAGTTCTTTTTCTAGAATCAAATCTCATTACAACAGAATTTGAAGAAAAAAATCTTATTCCATCAATCATTATAAAGTATGAAGTTGGAACAGTGCTAAAATTTATTGTCCTAAGATCATATATTAGACATTTTATTTATGTATGCATTCCAAGCTGCAAAAACACAAGAACAAAATTAAATAATACAAGATAGAAATGAAGTAAAAGTCACTACAACCAGACAAAAAAAATAGGCAGAGACTTAAAAAAGCTAAGTTATTCCTGAATTATAAGGGGATTTCAGGAAATCAGTTGGCCATTGTACAATGACAGAACCAGAACCAGGCAGATAACTATTATTGTTTGTGAAACCCTCCAATATCTTTCTCCAATAAAAAAAACAATCATTGGCAATTGCACGGCATCCCAATGAAGAACCTTGAACCGGGGGCTTCTGGTTCCGGTCGCAGGGGTATCAGTGGCAGGAATTGCTGCTCTGCAATCCTGCACCGAGTACTCCTGTCAGAGGGCTCCTAACGGGGCCAAAGCCTCCCTGGAGGGGAGGCAAAGGAAAGAGGGATGCTCTGGGGGTCGTGGAGAGCAGCAACTCTCCTGCTTGACCTGGAGAAAACTCTCTAAACCCGAAAGCATGGAACAGTGGCAGCCATCATGGCCATCACCCAGCTGAGGCAACTGAAACAACAAAGGCAGAGCAGGAGTGAGTAGAGAAACAGTGTGTGACTGTGAGATTAAGCTTGATTTTTACTAAAAGTTATCCCCAACGTGACGATCTTAGGAAAAAAAGGACATTCAAAAGAGTAATTTTCATGGCTAACTGGCACTTTGAACTAATGATTCAGCCCTGGAAAAAAACTGGAGTAAGGAAGAAATAAGAGGTTTTCCTCTGAAAGCATTGAATTTTGGATTTTAGATTAGCTTTAAAGACTGGAACTGGTTATTGGACAATCCAAATGTATGAGCTGGACCTGGCTTAACTAAATAATTGACTTGGTTTTGAAATAAATAGATTTTGATTGTAAGTAATAGCTGCTGGAAAAAAAGGCAGCATGGAAATTTGAGAGGAGAGCGCCATTGACAATTGGAAGACAAACTATACCCCTATTACTCTGGACTTCTTTGGATCTGGATAGAGATTTTTTATTGTAGAATGGTTATCATCACTATGACTAGAGTTGAAGGAACAGCTGTAGAAACGAGTGGACTTTTTCAAGAGGTGACCTTGATCTTCAAAAGTATTAAAGTCTTAATGGATGGCATGGATGAGAAAATGGAAAATATCTTACAAAGAACAATAAGTAAAGATCAAACTGCCCTTGAAATGGTGGAAATAATACTTTAGCTTAGGTCAGTTTAGTTTAGTTTATTATCATTGCACCTTGTACAACAAAATCAAACACCATCTTCAGTACACATCATGACCATGACCATGAAAATAAACACAAAGACACATCCTTCACCCTCCACACATTGAATCGGAAACCCCTGACACCACACCAACACTGCACTAAACAGCAGAATTCAAAAGAGCTACTGCCCTGGGATAGAAGCTGTTTTTCAGCCTATTTGTCCTTGTTTGTATTATTCTGTACTGTCTGCCAGATGGTAATAGTTCAAAAAAAGGGTTCCCAGGATGAGATGGATCTTTGAGAATGTTTTGAACTTTCTTAAGGCAGTGAGAGCTATAAAGCTCTTCCAAAGAGGGGAGAGGGCAACCAATGATCTTCTGGGCAATGACATTAACCCTCTGGAATGCTTTCCTATCTGCCACTGTGCAATTGGCAAACTGTACAGAGGTGCAGTATGTTAAAATGCTCTCTATGGTGCAGCGGTACAAGGTCACCAGCAGTTTTTCATTCGTTGTTTTCTGAGAAGTCTCAGGTAATATAATCTCTGCTGGCCCTTTTGACCAGTGCTGCAATAGAAATAGAAAGACAAGATGAAAAAAACCAGCAAATTGAATATGAACAAGGAACAAATATGGTTCAGAAAAATGAGTGAATGAAGCAAATACCCAATGAAGAGGAAGATCAGATAAATGGTAAGCAAAAGGAGTGGAAAAAACAGAGGAATTGGACAAACCAACAGATATATCAAGGACTGGGACAAAAAATAGGACTGACAATAGCTGATAAAGGAAGAAAGATTGAAGAAAATAAAACAGACACCCCCTTCCAGTAATCACATCCTTATATAGGATTATCACATTTAAAAGATTCCATAACACTTCCTGTTTTTCACACATAGAAGTTATAGAGATTCTCATGAGAAAGATATGGGTGTTTTTCATAACGCCTCCCATGTTCCTTCCATGGAAATTCCCCAACTTTCCTCATCTTCATCATTATCATCAACGTTCCTGTTTTTCACTTAAAAGATTACACAATAGATCATTAATAACCGTATAATGTCAAGGCAACCTCTTATGAATCTCAAACCAAGCCAAGGACACAATACTTTGCAACCTTACAGAACTTTAGCAAAATAACAAGTTACATAAATGTTCTGATCTCTAGAAGGTCAGATTAAGAAAAAATATGGAGCCAGTCTGGTTCTTTATATTCTTAGGTGTATAAGGTAAATTTTCACATATAACATCAACAAATGAGCAAAAAAGAAGATATAGTGGATAAGGAGACTGGGATATGGGCAGATTTGTGGGAGAAATGTCAATACAAGAATGTAATCAGAGAAATGTTTAGATTAAATAAGGAAGATATAGATGAAGATAAAGATGAGGAGTGTGGAAAATGAATAAAAAAACATAAGAATTGAAGCACTATTGAGGGCAAGAGATGAGGGATAGAAAGTATTACTACCTAAATATTAAGGAAGCTAGATTGTAAGTTGGAAAAGCAGAAATAAATTAGATAGGGGAAAATTTGTTTTCTTTTTCTTATGGAGCTAAAAAAAATGATAGAAAGATTAAAGGTTTATAGATCCTAGGCGTTTTTCTCTCTCTTAATGTGAGCTCAAATAATATAAAAAGATTTTTTACATTTGATTGAGATAAAGAATATCAATATTGGATTAATAAATAATAGATAGAAAGATTAAGGGTTAATAGATGTTAGATATCTTCTTTTTATGTAAGGTTTAAATAATATAAAGAGGGTTATATTTGATTGTGATAAAGAATACTAATATTATGGTAAATTGTATTAATATGAATGGTGCTCAGAATCAACACTGTTCACACATAATATAGATGTATATTAAAAATAAAATAGGGAGAGGAGGAGAGGAAAAAAGAGAAGGAAGGAGAGGGAAGGAGAGAGAGGAGAGGAGAAGGAGAGAGAGAAGGAGAGGGAAGTGGAGGGAAGGAAGAGAAAGAAAGAGGGAAGAAGAGGGGAGAAGGGAAGGCATGGAAGGTGAAGGAAAGACTTAGAAAGAGTGGATTGTTGATGTAAAAATTGAAAATATGATGTATTATAAAGGGAAATGCATAATCAAAATATTTTTTTAAAAAAAGGAGTTACCCTTTTTAAGATAGGTGGCCAATAAATTTTCTAAATAAAATAAAGGATGCAGGATGGTGGAGGAAAAAAGAGCCTTGACTGTGTATTGGATAAACTGGCCAGAATTTATATTTATTTTTCCGGACAATATTGTGGCCAGATTTTTTGTTTACTTTTATCATCTTATTGATCTGGTAATCTGATTTAGAGGAGTGAGATGACAGCTAGCTACATTGCAATTGAGCCAATAGTGGGGGGAGATAGATACAATATTTCTAGAGCAATATTTCTGTTTTCCCTCCTACCAGCATTCCTACTATATTGGAATTTCCTCAAGAAATACATTTCCCTACAAACATGAATGGTGCGACCACAAAATAGACAAAGTAGTAGAAAATGAAGAAGCTAAAGTATGCTAGGACATTAGAATTCAACCAGATAAGTATTTGCCACATAACAATGCAGAATTAACAACTGTCAGTAAAAAAGATTTTAAAAAAGTCTGCATAGTGGACATTGCAGCAGAATAAAAGAGAAAGAACTGAAGAAAATCACAAAATATAAGGACCTACAAATAGAAGTAGAAAGCAAAGCAAAGGTAATAATAGAAAGCAAAGATAGTAACAATAGTAATAGGTGCCTTGAGTACAATCCCAAAATATCAGGAGCAGCCCTTGAATGCCATTGGCATCAACAAAATCACCTTTAGTCAATTGCAAAAGGTATGTTTACTTGGAATATTTTACATTCTGGGATTATCTTTAAATGCTATCTATCAACAATATCTGCCTTTCCCAAGTCCTTGTAAGGATTTGATAGTGGATAAAAATGCCAAATCAGTCTAAACATCTGACAGCGTGACCAATGATAATACTTTCTTCTGTTACCTTGTTTTGTTGTTTACTACTTTTCACATTCTTTCTTCATGACTAATATGTATGTACCATAAATTATAACCAATCTCATCCTCTTGCTTCAATTACCGTACAGTGGAGCCTAGGGTTATGACTGTAATCCCTTCCAGGATTTTGGCCGCAACCCAATTTGGTTATGGGTTAGAAGCATGACTGCGCATTTGCGGACCAAAAATGTTCTGTCTTGGGCCAGTGTTCTTCATCACCTTCATAAATGATCTAGATAAAAGGGTCGGCTCATCAAATTTGGAGATGATACCAAGTTGTGGAGGATTGGTAACACTTTGCAGGATAGACTCAAGATTCAGAAGGATCTGGGCAGACTTGAACATTGAGGCCTAGGTAACAAGATGCAATTCAGTGGTGTGTACCTAGCCAGGAAAATAAAATGCAGAGATATAGAATAGGCATTACCTGGCTCAGTAATAGCAACTGCATAAACAGAGGGATAGCATGAAGGACACAAAAAGTGATAGGACTGCTTTATACTGCACTAGAGATAATGGAATACTGCCTCCAATTCTGGTCAATACCAATAAAAAACATTCTGAGACCTTAGAAAGAGTGCAGAGAAGAGAAACTAACAAGATTAGGGTCTGTAGGATAAGGAATGAATAAGGGAAGGCATGTATAGCCTAATGAGAAGAATTAGGAGCCATAGTGGTGCAGTGGTTAGAATGCAGTATTGCAAGCTAATTCAATGTCAAGCGTTCGATGCTCACTGGCTCAAAGTTGACTCGGCCTTCCAACCTTCCGAGGTCAGTAAAATGAGGACCCAGGTTGTTGGGGGCAATATGCTGACTCTGTAAAATGCTTAGAAAGCACTTTGAAGGGATATATAAGTCTGAGTGCTATTGCTAATTAGGAGTGACATGATAACTGTTTTCAGTACATAATGGGCTGCTATAGAGAAGTGGGAGTCAACTTATTCTTCAAAGCTCCCAAGGTTAGGACAAGAAGCAATGAAGTTCATTATAGAGATCCAACCTGGAACTACAAAGAAACTTCCTAGCAGTAAGAACAAGTAACCAATGGAATAGCTGTTCCCATTTGAATACCATAGCTCTGTCACAGTTGGCAAGAGAACCTGGATTAGCCCACTGATTTCACTATCAGTCATCAGTCCTCTATCTGCTTGTTTCTTGGACTTTTTCATATATACTCCTGCATGAACTGTAGTGGAAGGCAGTAGCAACTGTGGTGCTTTCATATATCCAACACTTTCTTTCTTTTCCAAACTATCATGACCCAGTGGCTCAAGCAGGAGATCCTATACCATTTAGCTAATGGCTATCCAGTCTCTTCTTGAAAATCTCCAGTAATGGGGCGCCCACAACTTCTGACTGCAAGTTGTTTCATTGGTGGATTGTTCTCACTGTCAGAAAATTTCTCCTTATTTCTAGGTTGAATCTCTCCTTGATCAATTTTCTTCCATTGTTTTTTGTCTGGCCTTCAGATGGTTTGGAAAATAGGTTGACCCTCTCTGTGACCCCTCACCAAGGTTGCATTGTATGTAAGGAATTAATACACCTCCACAGAAATACACAATACTAGGGACTAAAGCTTTCTTGAAAGTATTTGGGTAAATAGTATAATAATAATATCATAGAAAAGGTATGATAAAGAAGACCTCCAAGATCCCTTCCAGCCCTACGATTCTATGTTCTGTGAAAATGACTTTGCTATAGAAGTGTACTACAGTCCAACCAACCAGCCAGAGGAAATAGCTGAACTCTTCACTAATCAGTTAGTTGAAGTGTGCAGGAAATACACCTCAATAGTAATGTAGTAAAGGGAGAATTTAACTACTCTGACATCAACTGGGAAACAAACACTGCAGGAAGTGGGAGATCAAACATATTCCTCACAAGCCTAGGTGATAACTTTATCATACAAAAGGTATGATAAAGAAGACCTCCAAGATCCCTTCCAGTCCTATGATTCTATGTTCTGTGAACAATTAATAGCCATGCAGTTGAACAACTTTAAAGTATAAATATCTAGCAGTTGTTTTGCAAAGCAATAGGAACTCAAAGGTTCAAATAATCTATGCCATTTTGAAGATGCAAAAGAATTCCACAGCCATTCCAAGATTTTACAGATATTAAGAAGGGAAATTAACTCCAGTAGAAAATACATTGTTTCCTGCCAAATAGTTAGTATAAATGATGTATGGAATCCACCTTACCATTTTATAACCAACAGATTCAATGAGCTTTTCTGATGGCTATAATAGTATTCTGAGATATATGGCGAAACTGTAACTGAAACTGTAAATAGGCTTGCCAAATATTGAAACCCTGACCTGATTCAGGATACTAACAACTAGATCAGAGTTATTTTAAACCCCAACAGGATTGCTCCTGTTGTTGTTAATGAGTAACTATAATGATGACAATTAGTTTGTGAACAAACATTTATTATCAAAGACTGAATATATAAGCCAACGGGATATTAGATGACATGAGAATGCTTAATGAAAGGATAGCTGATATGGAACACTGGAAAGAGCTGGGTCAAGCCTTAGACTTCTGTCACTCATTGGTTGAAAGTAGTATTGGTGCCCTGGCCAATCTATATATTACTAAAATTCTTCTTCCTGTTTCTTTGTAGCCTTTAATTGGGCAAACTGGTGCATCATAGAGAAACAACTTTTGTATCAGCAAACTTCCAATGGGCAAATTTACAGAATTTGTCCAAAACCCTGCACCCATGATTCCCATGGGATTGAAATTTGGAAAAGTTGTTGGCCAAAAAAGTGCTGCCGTGTTGCCATGGTCAGCCAGTCATGTGATTGTTATTTCCAATGTTCCCTGCCAACTTCTTATAAGGAAAGTCAATGAGGAACACAGCAAAAAGTCAGAAATTGCTCCTGCTTCCATTGTTTTTTGTCCACCTGTTGTCAGATCCGTGTATCTGCCATTCTTCAATGGAAGAAGAAGTGGGGGAGTTGGTACAAGTAATCCTTTTTGATGTAACCTGTATATATTAAATCTTATATTGAATCTGTATAACTTGCACATGATATACAACTGGAGGACTGGAGCCAGATGTCTAGAAACTTGTCACCCCTTGGAGAGATAGCAAGAGGAGAAGGGACCATAAAAATTCCAGCTCTGGAAGATACCCCTGGGAAACTCTTCTAAGATACGTACCCAGATAAGGGGAGGGGGGAATGAACATGTTGGTTCTTTGTTTGAATAAATCCACATCTAAATAAGGGGAGGGGTTCCAACTCCCTTTACCTATTACTGTATGCCTGGAAGCATCTTAGATTCTGCTTTGACTAGTACTGGATTCACTTCCTTTTAATAAAGAATTCCTTTTGAAATACCTATCTTTCAGAAGTTCATTCTTTTCGGTCAAAGGGGAAAAATCCATTGCTTACATAAAGCAGAATCTTCAACAGAGGTCAACCCAGAGAGGATTTTTTTTTTTAATTTCACTCTACCGAGGGGATCTGCAAAAATGTCTGAATATAGCAAGGAGCATGGGGAAGCTGAATGCTGGGGGGAAACTTCAACAATTACCCAGCCAGACACTGACTTTGTGTACCCTATTGAAGACAGTGAAACTGCCTGCAAAAACTCCACAAAGCCCCAGTGATCTACAGGCATAGGAAAGAGCTGGGACGGAAGAACCAAGGGAGTAACCCTCACTCAGGGTAGCCATAAACCCAGGTGGAAAATGGAGCTGGAGGCCCTCTCTGATCAGGAAGAATGGGTTGAGGAACCACCGGCAGATGACCAACTGAAACGGTACATGAATCACCTCATGAGGGAAGCCCTGGAGGACCTCAATGTGAGGGATGAACCAGGTCGCCAACGTAGGAGAGCGAGTGAACCAGAAATCAAGAGAACCTGAGCTGTCACCCCTGATCCAGATGAGAATGATCAGGCATTGGAACAAGTCAGAGGACCAGCAGCTATACCAGGTACCCGACCCCTTGCTGCCCCAGAGCAGGGGATTAACTCTGGCCAACCCAGAGGCATAAAACTGCAGAGAAAGATCCCGCCCTTGGGGGTAAAATTTGATGGGGACCCCCAGAAACTGGGATTTTTCCTGGTGCAAGTCCTCACCTACATGCAAGAATATGGGTGGAATTTCCCGACCCAGGGGGCCCAAGTGCAAGTTGTCACCCTGGCCCTAGAAGGGGCAGTAGCCAGATGGATAGTGACTCTCCACAACATCAATGCCCCAGAACTGAGGAATCTCGATTGATTTATGACAGCCCTATGCCACCGCTTCGAAGATCCCCTCGCCGATAGAAAAGCCTGTGACCGCATTAGAGTCATAAAGCAAGGCCATTGTCTGGTAGCTGAGTACACCGAGGAATTTACTGAGATACCCGAGTTGACTAGCCAGAAGATATCCTAGTCTGTTGGTTCAAAGATGGACTCAATGACAACCTGCACACTGTCTGCCTGATCCGTGGGGCCCCAAACCTCCTGCATGAGTGGTACCTGATGGCAGAGGAGGCAGAGATAGACATGACCTGTAACCAGTATCGTAGTGGCAAAGTTTGGAGAAGATCCTCACCCCAGGGAAAGCAGGAATTTTTCAAACCCCAAGCCATTTGGCTGCTTTAAGTGTGGAAAAGAGGGGCACTGCGCAGCAGAATGCTGTTCGAAAACCCCTGCCAGAAAGCCAGACCACCCATCGGGGGAAACCTGGAAGATCTAACCCTTGAGGAAAAGAAACTAGCCTGAGAAGCTGAGAAGCTGTGAAGTTCTGTTCCCCCTCAATGCAGAGGAAGAACCCCCAATGCCCCGAGGAGACCTGAGCCAGTCCGAAAGTGATCCGGAAGATGACCTGCTGGTAAGCAACCCAACTGAGCCACTCACTCTACCTCTAAGACTGTTTATCCCCAGCTGAGGGAAGGGGAAGGAAGTTGTAGCATTACTGGATTTGGGATGTACCCGGTGCCTAATTAACCCCTCCCTAGCAGAGAAATTGGGAATCCAACTAAAGAAAATGAAAAATCCCATTGCTTTTTGCCAGTTAGATGGAACTATAGTGGGGGGGAGGGGAAACAGCCAGTTTTACCACAGAACCATTGAAAATAAGATTAGGGAACCATAGTGAGATGCTCACATTCATTATAGCACCATGAATGGAAGGGCCACTAGTCCTAGGACTCACATGGCTATGGAAATAGAATCCAAAAATAAACTGGAAGAGAGGAACCATACATTTCCAGAAACATGTAGCATTTGCAAACAGCCCAGAGGAAAGGAAAAGAAAGGGAACAGAGAACAGAGAACCAGCCATGGCTGGTCACCCGGCTGAACCCATTAACATCCCCAACAAGTACCAGGATTTAGCCCAAGTATTTAGTGAGGAGGCTTCTGATGAACTCCCACCCCATCACACCACAGACTGCACCACTGAAATCCTACCAGGGGCTAAACTTCCAAAACCGAAAATGTACTGCATGTTCCCGAGAGAACTAAAAGAACTCAGAGCATTTATCGATAAAAATCTAAAAAGGGGTTTCATCGACCAAAAATAGCAGCCCCTAGAAGGGAACTAAATCCCCTTTGAAATCTGGACTGATCATAAAAATCTAGAAGCCCTGAAAACTCCATAGAAACAAGCAAGGTGGG
Source organism: Pseudonaja textilis (assembly GCF_049901715.1). NCBI lineage: Eukaryota > Metazoa > Chordata > Lepidosauria > Squamata > Elapidae > Pseudonaja > Pseudonaja textilis. Next base: position 108,444,966 of record NC_141992.1, read on the forward strand.
ATCAATATTTTAAACGGTTTAATTTCACTCTCAAATATCTCCCGGGGGAAATTTTTTTTTGGCAGATGCCCTGTCCAGGAAACCCCAATACAACAGCAAAAAGATTGAAGTTATAAAACCCATGATCCAACCAACCCAACTTGCAGCCAAAGTAATCACCTGGGCGCAAGAGAAGAAAGAATCACTGACTGACAATGCAACCACTTCAATATTCAAGGTGGCACTACTTAAGTACGGCTGGCTCCAGGCTAACAAAAACACTTGCTTACTCAAAGATGGTCTAGCCTGGGTAGAAAACAAACTTTTTGTCCCTGCCAGCCAGAGGATGGACCTCATGAAACATTGCCATGACTCAAAAATAGTGGGACACTTTGGTTTTGTAAAAACCCTGCACCTCATCAAAAGACAATTTTGGTGGCCATCTCTCAAAAAGAACATTGAAAACTATGTTGCTAGTTGCCCCATCTGTGCTGCTGCAAAAAGAAGACAAGGAAAATCTCCTGGACTTTTACAAACAGTGGCAGAACTTTCAGCACCCTGGAAAAAGATCTCTATGGACTTTATAGTGGAGCTCCCTGAAAGTGCAGGAAATACTGTTATTTGGGTTGTAACTAATCTTTTTTCAAAACAGATTCATTTTGTACCATGCCAAAAGATCCCAACAGCCAAGACCTTGGCAAAGATGTTTTTGATACACATTTAATACACATCCTTCATGGAGCTCCCCAACGGATTATCTCAGATAGGGGTGTACAATTCACATCCACATTTTGGTGGGTGTTTTTAAACCTATTAGGCTCCACCCAGGGGTTGTCATCGTTCAATCACCCCCAGACTAACCATGGAACAGAACGATCAAACAGCGCATTAGAGCAATATTTAAGATGCTTTATTAATTACCAACAGGACAATTGGACTGACCTTCCTTCTTTTGCAGAGGTAGCATACAACAACTTGGTCCACAGCAGCACTGGTTTCACCCCATTCCAGGTAGCCACAGGCCAAGAATTCAACCCCATGCCAGAACTACCCACCAAGGAACCTGAAATTCCCTCCCTTAAGGAGTGGATTAATAATTTGCAAGCCACTTGGCCAGTAGTCAGACTAGCCTTACAAGAGGCTAGAGCAGCTTTTAAAGCTCAAGTGGACAAAAAATGTTGTGATCCTAAACCATTCAAAGTTGGGGACCACGTATATTTGTCCACAAAATTCCTAAAATCGTTGCAACCCTCTAAGAAACTGGGACCTAAATTCATTGGGCCATTTTCCATCTCCAGAATTATTAATCCTGTTATGGTAGAGCTTCTACTTCCCAAAACACTTAGATAGGTTCATCCAGTATTTCACTGTAGCCTACTCAAACCAGAGATCACTTCAAACTTTAGACCCTCCCCCTACACCTCCAACTCTTATTATGGTACATGGGGAACAACATTTTGAAATTAAAGATATCCTTGATTCGCGCACTCACCATGGATCCACACAATATTTAGTAGCTTGGAAACACCTTCCTTCCTCAGAAAATGTGTTGGTAGCCAAATGACATGTAAAAGCATTACTATGGAAGTTCCACCTGAAATACCCTCAAAAACCATCCTAAGTTGTAAATGTAACACATGTTTTATGTCTTCCAGGTGGATTTATCAAATTTTTGAGGAGGGCAGTATGTCAGATCCATGTATCTGCCATTCTTCAATGGAAGAAGGGGGGGGGAGTTGGTACAAGTAATCTTTTTTGATGTAACCTGAATATATTAAATCTTATATTGAATCTGCACAACTTGCACATGATATACAACTGGAGGACTGGAGCCAGATGTCTAGAAACTTGTCACCTCTTGGAGAGATAGCAAGAGGAGAAGGGACCATAAAAATTCCAGCTCTGGAAGATACCCCTGGGAAGCTCTTCTAAGATACGTACCCAGATAAGGGGAGGGAGGAATGAACATGTTGGTTCTTTGTTTGAATAAATCCACATCTAAATAAGGGGAGGGGCTCCAACTCCCTTTATCTATTACTGTATGCCTGGAAGCATCTTAGATTCTGCTTTGACTAGTACTGGATTCACTTCCTTTCAATAAAGAATTCCTTTTGAAATATCTAGCTTTCAGAAGTTCATTCTTTTCGGTCGAAGGGGAAAATTCTATTGCTTACACCGATGGTCATTCTATTTATTTGTTTAGATAAGGAAATACCTCTAAAATGGGTCATGACTTGTCTAGTTATTTACAAAATCTTCTAAACTGCCCTTTTTATGGTGAAGCCAGATATAGGATAATTCTGCTTACTAAAAGGTTTAAAGAGGAATCCAGAGAATTTTACCTTCACCTATTGTTGGATAATATTTTGATACCAGTTGCAAGATTTTGCTTTGAATATGTACAAAATCATATGTGTCTTATAGTTAAAAAATCAGCAGAACTAGCAAGGCAAAATTCTACATTGTCTTCCACTTTATTTACTTCCTCTGTTTTATTTTTTTAATTTATGTCTTTTGTATACATAATCAAGGATTGTAAAGTAGCAAAAGAAAATAGATAATGTTTTATAGTTAACAGATTTATTACGTTTAGTTAACTAAATTAGCTTAAAAGATTCCAGTTTATATTTTTTATGCTATCTTAGCAATACCTACTTATATATCTGTATATCAATACTTTCCTGTTTTTCCTTTTTACAGTGTTAATTGATCATAATGTTTGTTCCATATTTTCTACCACTTATTATTTTCTAATAGCAACAATCTAACATGATTTTGAGTTTAAGTTTATGCCTTAATTTTAAAATAGTTTGTCATATTACATAGAGTTAAATTAAATCTTATACAATAGTTTGTAAATAGTTTGTTTGTTTCCTAAGGAACATAATTATGGGAAGAGCAATAAAAACAAATATTACCTTTTCATTATTTTCTACCTTAGGATGCGAATTGCTTTCTCCATTGCTTGAAAGAGGCATTTCACTTTTTCCACCACAAAGCATATTCTCTGCAACATGAATGTTTGGTGCGAGGAAGGTAAATTCATTCTTTCTGGATTCTGAGGAGAGGCAAAGCTGGTAGGAATAAGGCAGAGTCCCATCTTGAAAATTGGGTGGAAATATGACTCCAGCTGTGGAATGGGAAACGGGAGCAAAACATGGTAAGAAACTAGAATTTCCTGACTGCCGCAGTTTGATGGCAATGGCCAGAATCACTGACAAGAGGAATAAAAATGACATCATTGCTAAGGCCACTACCAAATAGAACTGCAAGTCCGACTGATCCTCTGAGCTGTTCATCTGGTTTTTCATCTCTGGAAGGGCCTCCTGGAAGTTCTCAGCAAACACCAGGTTCAGAGTGACAGAGGCTGAGAGAGTCGGTTGTCCATTATCCTTCACCAGAAGGACCAGTCTCTGTTTCACAGCATCTCTCTCCATAAAAGTTCTTGCTGTCCTGATCTCACCCGTATGGGAGCCAACAGTGAAGAGGGCCGGTTCTGTGGCTTGAATCAGCTGGTAGGAGAGCCAGGCGTTGTGTCCGGAATCAGCATCCACGGCCACCACCTTTGTTACCAGATAATCTGCCTCGGCTGAACGAGGGACCATCTCAAAGAGGGCAGAGTCCTTGGAGTCTGGTGAAGGGGACAGGATCTGGGGGCTGTTGTCATTCCGATCCAGGATAAACACCCTGACTGTGACGTTGCTGCTGAGAGGGGGACTCCCGCCATCTTGGGCCTTCACCTGCAGCTGGAATTCCCTGAACTGCTCATAGTCAAAGGATCGCTGGGCGTAGATGATGCCAGTCTCAGAATGAATGGAGATATAGGAGGAGATGGGAAGTTCTTCAATGTTGCTGGTGAGGATTGAATATGTGATGTGTGAATTTTGATCCAGATCTGGATCAAAGGCTTGAATCTGGAAGATGGAGGCACCAGAAGGATTGTTCTCTGGCACGTAGATGCTGTAGGAAGCTTTCTCAAAAGCAGGAGCATTGTCATTGATATCAGAGATCTGCAGCACGATGGTTTTGTTTGCACTCAATGGAGGGGTTCCTTTGTCAATGGCTGTGATTGTAATATTATACTGAGATGCCTTTTCTCTGTCCAGAGGTCTGTCTGTAAGGAGCTTGTAGTAATTTTTAGATGATGGAAGTATCTTAAATGGCAAATTATTCTGCAAATAGCAAGTAGCCTCTCCATTATCACCAGTATCCTTGTCATTTATACTGAGGAGAGCAATCAGTGTTCCAGGAAGCGAATCTTCAGGAACTGGACTGAACACAGAGGTTTGAGTTATCTCTGGGGGATTATCATTCTCATCTAGAACACTTATTTCAATATTGGAATGTGCTATTAAACCGCCCCCATCTTTTGCTGCCACTGTCATTGTATATTGTTTTATTTCTTCAAAATCCAGTAGGGCACTAAGAATGACAGTTCCTTTTGAAGAATCCAGGCTGAATTTGTCCTTTGCAGTAGGTGGTAAATTGGTGAAATGATATGTGATTTGGGCATTTGTCCCTTCATCTTTATCAGAGGCTTCCACCTGAAGCACAAGGGATCCAACTGGAACACTTTCTTTCAAATTAACTGTATATGTATCTTGAGTGAAAATGGGTGGGTTGTCATTGGCATCAGTGACATTAATCCATATATGGGTAGTCCCAGTTTTCCTTGGTTCACCCCCATCCAGGGCGGTAAGAATCAAGTGAAAGCTTTGTTCACTTTCCCGATCGAGGGGTTTCTGCAGCACCAGTTCTGCATATTTAAGTCCATCTTTTCTCTCTCTAACTTCCAGGGAGAAGTATTGATTTGGACTCAGTATGTAATTCTGGACAGAATTGAGGCCAACATCTGGATCTTCTGCTTTTCCTACCTGAAATCTTGTACCTGGCAAGGTTAGTTCACTTGCCTCCAAATGGATATTGTCTTTGAGGAATTTGGGTGCATTATCATTGATGTCCTGGATTGTGATTGATATATGGAAAACATTCAGTGGGTTTTCAAGTACTACATCCATATTAACAAGACAAAGAAGAATTGTATCACATAGTTCTTCCCGATCAATCCTGTCATTCACATAGAGGTTTCCATTTTTGGCATTGATACTGAAATAATGCATTTGATCTACAGAGACAGCATTCAAATTTCTTCTAGACAGCTCTTGGATATTCAGTCCCAAATCCTTGAGAAGATTCCCTACTACAGATCCCTTAGTCATTTCTTCAGGTATTGAAAAGCCAATTTCTTCTGAAGCAGTATAGTAGGAATATGATAATATTAAGAGAAGCAATACTTGCCTTCTGGCTGCCCTTCCATTGTCTTTGTTCTTTCTATCCATCCAGCTGTCTGCAGAGTTTCTGCCTTTGCCCTGCAACTGGTAGTGATCAGATGAAATTTCCTTATAGCGCAAGAAATCTATTTATATAAAAAATTAGCTTCTTCTTTCCTTAAATTGTTTAGACTGCAAATATTACATTTGTATTTTTCTGTGCTCTGCTGTTTGCCCATTATGTGCAACACTATAGGAGAAAAGTATCAATGAAACATCATTGGCTCACCAGCTTTTCTTCCCATGCCACATTGTCCAACAGTGACACTCTGAGGATCAGTCAGAAAATTGCATTGAATAGTTTCCTATCCAATTAGGATAGCATTTCCAAAATAGAAATGCTATTTCACTGTGATTGTTTGTCTCATAAAAATAAGTGTAGTTTGAATTTTAAGGTATTATTTTATTTCTCCATTTGTTTCTTCATGCAAGCCACTGAATATGACTTTAACTTCCCTTTTATTGCATGGGATTATGTAATTCTAACAATGACAGTTATTTGGATTATGTTAATTTGTACTTTTTTTAAAAGGACCTATCAAAATGTAATAAAATTAGGCTCCTGAAAACATTATGTCAGCACTATCACCTTAAAAGTCAAGGTTCTAGCTTCTCTCACTGAGAAGGCTTAAATGTATTATTGTAAAGATATAAAGAAGGTAGCTGTATTAATCTGCTGCAGATGGTAAAAAGGAAGATTTGAATGGGCAGTGATCCTGATCCACAAAAATGAATTAATCTCTAAGATGCCACAAAACTCTACATTTGTCTTTTAAATTCTAGAATCTCATACTCCATTAAACAATTTTTATATAGCTACTGATTTCTGTAAGTATGTGTTGCGCGTACACATGCATGATGTGTACGTAATGCAAAAATACTTTTTTTAAAAAGATTAGAACACAGTATCCCCTTTGGAGGATATATTGCTGATTCCAAACACAGTAGCACCCAAAATACCTCTCTCCAAAATACTGTAACTCTGATCAAACAAAATGTTTGCCTTTGCAAGTTTTTCCATCTTTGAAAATATCATAATAATGTGGCACCATGCTCATTTTGATAAACTTCCTTCTTTTTTATGTTCCATTTTGTGAACAACAAAGACCAATAAATTTTACATATTTTGAAGTTACTCTTGAAAAGTATCATAATAAGAATGCAATTGGACAGATCATGGGAACATGCTACATGCCAGTGTACTAGAATACAAAACAGACATTAAAAAGGAAGTGGTAAGTTCTGCATTCAGATTCTGCCTGTGGATTTCTCATAGGCAGCTTCTTAACCATGGTGAAAATATTCTTAGGTTTAAATTATCAAAATAACAGAAAAATACATATAGACTGCCTTTTTGAACAACACTAAATAACACAACTACTCCAAAGTCTGGATATTCTGAGTGACTGACATCATGTGATAACAGTGTGATATAGAATTTCATAAAATTATAAAATTATAAAGTTGGAAACCTTAGATTCATTTTAGATTATTAAGTTCAACCTTTTGTTCCAGAATCCAACTTAAAATATCCTCCACAAATAATAGCCCAAGTTTTGTTTAAAAATATTCAGTAAAGGACAACCAATCAATCCTATTGCCCAATTGCTCTTACTATTACAAAGGTTTTCATAATATTCAATCAAAATCATCCCCCCCCAATTTAAATTCATTGTTATGGAAATGTTAAGTGTTCTGCCATATGGCACAATATCGTACTGGCCTTGGTGGTCTTCTATATGACAACTATTAGTCTTCTGTTCTCCAAACTAAAGATTTTTAGTTTCTTCAGAACATTTCTAGTTCCTGATCATCCTCAGTACCCTTCTTTAAACCAGTTTCAGTTTTAATTCTTCTTAAACAATGGTGTTCAGGGCTGGACAAAGTATTTAAGATGGACTGTGATTAATGCAGAATAAAATTGAATAATACCTTTGGTGATGCAAATAAAATGGCATTTGTCTTTCTTGCAGCCACATCACACCACAGTTGCTTTAGTAGTAAAAACACCAGGCTAGAAAGTGGGAGATCATGGGTTCCAATTCTGCCTTAGGCATGAAAGCCAACTGAGTGACTTTGGACCAATTCTTTCTTAGCCCAGCCCAACCCATCTCGCAAAGTGGTTGTGGGGAAAATAAGGAGGAAGGAGTATTATGTATATTTGTGGCTTTGACATGTTTATAACAATAATAAAAACAGATTAAAAATCCAACAAATAAATGACCAGTTTATAATTACTATTCTAGGCTCTTTTCCATAACTTCTAGAGAGAGAGTAAAACTAGACTGCTCACTGGAAATACTAATAATAAAGGTAAAGTTTAAACAATTTGGACACATAATTTGAAGGCAAAAGTTACCGGAGAAGGCCCAGATGCTTAGGAAAAGTGAATGTGTTTGAAAAAGAGTTGAAAGAAGTGGCAAGATGTGATCACTGGTCGAGAGCAGCATAGAGGAGCGTGAAGAATGTCAGGCAGTCATGTGAAATCAGCAGCTCACATTGAATTAGAAGTGACTAAACTATTTGATTACAACAACAAATATCAAACCAGGTAATATTAACCATATTATTAACCATATCTTCTCTAATTCCTAATTGTATAACTTTGCATTTGGTCTGTTGTTAACTTACAAATAAAAATAGTCAATGTACTATTTTCAATCACACAAAACTCCATACCTCCAAATCATCAAACTCCACACTGTTTTAGGCTTTACAAAATATAGCTACTATTTATCTCAAGATAATATTTAGAGATATCTTGCTAAATATAATATTATTTGCAGTAATTTTTAAAGACAACCAGTATTTCAGCAATGGGTGACTTAGTACTTTCCACATTTTTCCTACGCTAATTGATCTTACATGATCCTATTTTTAGACGAGCATGACTGATTTTGATCAAATGTTGACTTCATTCTTTGTAGCCAAATTAATGAATGTTCATCAGTGGATTCATTTGAAAAGATTGCTCTGTTTGTTTCCTCCTTCACCCGACTTCTATTAATGGCAATATCTGTTATTCTTTTTAATAGATGGAGAAGAATCTCTGTTTACAAAGTTTATTTCCACATTCAATGGCTGTCCAGGTTATTTTATATTTTATTTTATTTTATTTTTTAGTTTGCTTATTTTATTTTTCTTATTGAAAGAGAGGTCAGGACTCTCTATCAAACCTTACATTAGAACTTTACATAGCATCTGCAAATCTCAAACCACATTTATAGATACGAGGGTTATCCACAAAATAGATTACATTTTCATCTGTAGCAAGAAGGGGCGGAGCTAGCGTGGCCATCTTTGGTCTGTGCGTCCGCTGCTCAGTCTGCATCTAGTCGTGCTAGTGGGAGGTTCGTATCATTGCCCGTTATTTCACAGCAAATGTTTGAAATGTGTGCTGCAATTGAAAATCCCACGAGTTATGAGGTGCGATCAATGATAAGGTTTTTGTTGGCAAAAAACCATAAACCGATTGAAATTTTTCGGCAACTGTGTGAAGTGTATGGGGACAACATCATCACTGAAGGTGGAGTGTGCCAATGGTGCATTAAGTTTAAAAATGGCTGAACTACGGCACTCGAAAAGTCCTGAATGCTTTCAAGTGGGAGATTTTTCCTCATCTGCCCTACAGCCCCGATCTTGCACCAAGCGACTACCACTTGTTTCCAAGGATGAAGACCTGGCTTGGAACACACAATTATCACAATTATGGATGGAGGATTTTTAGGAATGGAAATGATCTATAACACAATATGGGTTGATCTGTCCAATAAATCTTCATCATCCAGAACTTGAACATCAATGCTATAATGTACAGAATTTTCATAATCTTAATTTCCTACAATTTTCATTTCCCCTGCATTTGCATTCATGTGGAATATTTCAGAAGCTTTGACTGTGATTTTTCAATATATTGTTTATCACAAAATTGTTTGTATATTTCAATATATTTATAACAAAATTGTTTGTATACTCAGAAAGAAATATTCTCCACATTTGATTTTGTGCACCTGCACAGAATTGACTTCTAAAGCAGGATCTTGAGCGTCTAACAATGGAAATTTGGAACCCAGTATTGTATTCTCAGCTTCTCTGACTGGAAGGTAGGAGCATGATCATTAATATCAGTGAATTCTACTTCAGTTCTTTAATTTTTAATCAAATATGTAGCTATAATCTCACAATTGAAGCTACACTCTCTTCTTTGAGCCCATTTCTCTTCCTTATCCTTGTGATGCGCCATTCTAATAGTCCAAAGCAAAATGTGGAGACTTGCTTGAAGAAACAAAGTGGATGATATAATCAGTTATCTTCTTCATTCCCAGTGCCAAATCCTTTGCAGTTTCCTATCAAAGACCTTTTTTCTGTTTCTTGAGGAATGAGGGAATGGATTGACTTGGTAGATGTTAATAAACAGAAATAAAACAATAACTTCTCTTTTGTGGTTTTAGGAACATTTTGCTATTATTGTTTCTATTTTGTTAAGAAATACCAAGGAGATTTGTGGCTGAAGACTGACAGAGAGCTGCCAGAAAGTGAAAATATGTGTTGTTCAACTGATAGTGTCTTACAACTGAAATGTTTGGTCTGTTTTTAGTTTCTCCACATTTCATACTCTGAAGCTGCTAAATTTTGCAGATTAATTTTTCATTCCATTTCTTAGTCCTGAAGTCACAGCTGATAACTTCACACAATTGTTTCCTACGAGTTCATTTATCTTCATTCTGATCTTTATTTTATGTATCAAGAATTTGATTTAAAGAACTTCATGATTATGAAATAAATTGGAATTAGTCCCAAGAATGCATATGAAAATATTATAATTAAAAACTATATTTGTGAAATTAAAGCCTTAAAATTTAGAATATATCTGTTGAAGAATCTACATTATAGTAAAAATAAAAGACTTAATTATGAATTTCAATTTGTAGTATCTTGATTTAACAGTGATTGAATTCCCATATATAATCTCGATATATAGAATAGTTTTGCCTAAAGAATGAGATTGTTTAAGAGTAGCTTTTTAGAATTAAGCTGTATAACATACTTATGAAGAAGCCCATAACATTTTTGCCAACAATTTCATTTTCTTTAGGAGAAACATTATAATGGAGAAAGTGACACTGACACTACAAGAAAATCCATAGTACATGCTGGACCTAGAAATCAAGTACAGAAAATCTAATTACATGCACATATCTATGCCTAACCAAAAACAGTGGCCAATTTGATATATAGTTTTGTTGTCTACAGTATAGTAAATAGTGACTACCCATGAAATTTGAATAGAAATATCTATTGTCATAAAAACATAAAGGACAGGAAGTTAGTATTAAAAATGGGCATAATTATACATTAGGATGATCTTGACACTTCTGGTACATTTTTTAACAGATTAACAGACTTGGAAGGGACCTTGTAGGTCATCTAGTCCAATCTCCCTCCCACACAGGTGGGGGGAATAAATTCAAATTTGTCTTTATTTCACTGGTGAAATAAAGGCCCTTCTGCACTATAACTTTTGAAATCTTAAGAACCAGTTCATTGCCAAGCCTTTCAGGTTCTGTACTGAAAACCCACAGTACAGGCTTGGGGTGGCAAAAAAGATTTGTAAAAAAACTGATTTTCTTGACTTATGGATATAAATTTAGGAATAATTACAAAAATTTATATAGAAATGTTGAAAATAAATTAAAATATAGCATATTTGAATGTATAAATTTAGTTACTATATAAATATGATAATTTATGGAGAAATACATGGAGAAGAACAGGAATAGAGTCTGGTGCTCAAGAACCAACTATCAACAGAACTTTCCAGGCTTGAACTGCTTTTCCTTGCAAGCAATGAGGGGGATTCTAGATTACACCTCTAGAACTGCTCTAAATATTCTCCACATTTAGATGCGTGGAAAAATATCTCTTACTTAGCTCCTTACATCTCTTTTTTGAAGCTTTCCAACACTATGGTTTCAGCATGTTAGGGCTGGTGGGGAAACAATAAAGAGAGAATGTAATGTTAATTTTTAAATATTACTTATCATTTATTAAATTTACACGCCACTCGTATCACTATCCAAATAGACTCTTTATCCCTGCATTGAAAACTTCTCTGATTTAAAACAAAACAAAACTTGAGAAAGCTTCTGGCTTCTGGGATTCTATCACAAGCCTAAAGTTCCTAAGTTTGATGAGATAGATATATTTTGCTGAAATTTGCAACATAAAATGAAAGAAAATATGGCACTATGAATCTGATATCCTTCACTGATGCAATTGGCCCTGCTGTGGTAGTTTTGCTCCCTAGAATCTAAAGGGAGATTTATTTCTCTTTCACGGGCTTACAGTCTCTTTAAAATCTTTCCAAAATGTCCATTAGGTTTAATGGAAGGAACAAAGAAACTATGTAAAGAATCTAATGTTCAAAATTTAAGAAACAGAGAGAAAGATTGCTGGCAACATTGATATTATCTTAACTGAATTAGATTAAATTGCAATGTAGCTGCTCTTTAGACATACCATTCAGGATTATCCAATGCCTTGTCCCTTTTAGAGGTCTGCATGTTTCCATTGTACACAACTTATGTAATTGTAAACAACAATAATTTAACAAAGGTATTGCCACAACAGTTTACTAGGGATCTTTAAATTATTAAATCCAGTAGTACAGATGCTAGATTTCATAGTGCTTGTGAAAGGCAATCTGTAGGCAAATTGGAAGTTATTTAGTTAACTGAGTAAATGAAAAACAAAACACTATAGTACATCTTGGATCCTCAATTTACAAAATCAATAGCACAAAAAGATAATAGAATATTAAATAAAATAAATGATTGTAAAATTATTTTACCTTAATGTCATGATCCATTTCTGAATTTAATTGATTTTCACTGTTGCCTACAAAAGGAACACTATTATCACCATTAAGGGTATTATTAATAACGTGACTATGTGGTGTCAAGAACATCAATTCATTCTTTCTGGATTCTGAGGAGAGGCAAAGCTGGTAGGAATAAGGCAGAGTCCCATCTTGAAAATTGGGTGGAAATATAACCCCAGCTGTGGAATGGGAAACAGGAGCAAAACATGGTAAGAAACTGGAATTTCCTGACTGCCGCAGTTTGATGGCAATGGCCAGAATCACTGACAAGAGGAATAAAAATGACATCACCGCTAAGGCCACTACCAAATAGAACTGCAAGTCGGACTGATCCTCTGAGCTGTTCACCTGGTTTTTCATCTCCGGAAGAGCCTCCTGAAAGTTCTCAGCAAACACCAGGTTCAGAGTGACAGAGGCCGAGAGAGTCGGTTGTCCATTATCCTTCACCAGAAGGACCAGTCTCTGTTTCACAGCATCTCTCTCCATAAAAATTCTTGCTGTCCTGATCTCACCCGTATGGGAGCCAACAGTGAAGAGGGCCGGTTCTGTGGCTTGAATCAGCTGGTAGGAGAGCCAGGCGTTGTGTCCGGAATCAGCATCCACAGCCACCACCTTTGTTACCAGATAATCTGCCTCGGCTGAACGAGGGACCATCTCAAAGAGGGCAGAGTCCTTGGAGTCTGGTGAAGGGGACAGGATCTGGGGGCTGTTGTCATTCCGATCCAGGATAAACACCCTGACTGTGACGTTGCTGCTGAGAGGGGGACTCCCGCCATCTTGGGCCTTCACCTGCAGCTGGAATTCCCTGAACTGCTCATAGTCAAAGGATCGCTGGGCGTAGATGATGCCGGTCTCAGAATGAATGGAGATATAGGAGGAGATGGGAAGTTCTTCAATGTTGCTGGTGAGGATTGAATATGTGATGTGTGAATTTTGATCCAGATCCGGATCAAAGGCTTGAATCTGGAAGATGGAGGCACCAGAAGGATTGTTCTCTGGCACGTAGATGCTGTAGGAAGCTTTCTCAAAAGCAGGAGCATTGTCATTGATATCAGAGATCTGCAGCACGATGGTTTTGTTTGCACTCAATGGAGGGGTTCCTTTGTCAGTTGCTGTGATTGTAATATTATATTTAGAAATTCTTTCTCTATCCAGAGGTCTATCTATTAGGAGCTTGTAGTAATTATTAGAAAAAGGCAGGATCTTGAAAGGAATATCATTTTCTAAATGACATGTAACTTTTCCATTATCATCAGCATCTTTGTCATTTACACTGATTAAAGCAATTAATGTTTCAGGTGGAGTATCTTCAGAGAATGAACTAAATAAGGAGACCAGGTTTATCTCTGGTGCATTATCATTCTCATCACATATTTTTATTTCAATATTGCTGTTTGCTTCTAAGCCACCACCATCTTTTGCTACTACTGTCATTGTATATTCTGCAGTTTCCTCAAAGTCCAAGGGGGCCATAAGTGTGATTTTTCCACTGACTGGATTCAAATGAAATATGGGATGGTTATTTCCAGGCATATTGCCAAAATGATATCTGATTTGGGCATTTGTACCATCATCTTTATCAGAAGCAATAACCTGGAGCACAGGGGACCCTATTGGAAGACTCTCCTCCAATCTGACCTTATAGAGTTCTTGAGTGAAAATGGGTGAGTTGTCATTGGCATCAGTGACATTAATCCATATATGGGCAGTCCCGGTTTTTCTTGGTTCACCCCCATCAATGGCTGTAAGAATCAAATGTATATATGGTTCACTTTCACGATCTAATGGATTATTAATCACTAGTTCTGTGTATTTACTTCCATCTTTTCTCTCTCCAGTCTCCAAATTACAACAAAGATGGGAGCTAAGCTCATAGTTTTGGAGGGAATTCTTTCCAATGTCAGGATCTTCAGCTTTTGCAAGGAGAAATCGAGTTCCAGGAAAAGTGGTTTCACTTATTTCTAAGTTGAAGTTGTTTTCCAAGAAATATGGTGCATTATCATTAATGTCCTCAACTGATACAGTTACATGAAAAACTTTCAAAGGATTTTCAACCACAACTTCAAAACTAAGAAGACAGAGTGGAGCCTTCCCACATATTACTTCTCGATCTATCTTTTCATTTACATAGAGGTTTCCATTCTCTTCATTGATGCTGAAGTAGTGCATTTTAGCAATAGAGACTAGATGTACATTTTGTTTTTCCAGTTCCCTTATATTCAATTCTACGTCCTTTGCAAGATTCCCCACAACAAAGCCTTTTGCCATCTCTTCTGGTACTGAATAATCGATGTGCTTTGAGACAGCCCAGTGGAAGAAAAAGAATAGTGAGATAAGTACTTGCCTTGTGAATGCTTTGCCATTCTTTCTGTCATTTGTGTCCATCTGTCTTCTTCAATAATAAGCTATCACCCCTTCCTCTTCTTCTTTTAAACTTATTGTCATTAGGTGAAATGGTCAGGAGAATAGATGAAATCTGAACAAGGAAAATTGCCCTTTTTCTTGTACCACCTGAACCCGTTTTCTGTCAGTCTGCAAATCAGCTCTGACTCTGTATTTCTCTATTTTCCTAGACATCATTGATAGAACTACATATTGAGCATGAACTCTTTTTAGGAGTCTGTGCTGGCCAACAGCGGCACTTTGAGGTTTAAACAGAGCATTGCAAGAACATTTATCTTCAATTTAAAGCTAAGGATTTGTTGTATTGTGGTATGACTAAATGCTTCTATATCCACAGCATGTGTTTTTCTTTTTTCTGTAGCTTTCTTTCATGCTTTACTCAGCTCGGCTTTTTAAAAAATATACATGTGCACAATAGATTTTGCAATTTTGCAATTTGTATTTGTAGATGATATTTATACGAACTATCATAATTTCTCAATAACAATTTATCATTTGGTCTGTGGTCAGCATGACTTCTGATTGATGGATTTTAAAATAAAGATACTAAATTCAGTAAATGAGGAGAAATAGCGTATCCTATTTTCCATAATAGGATATACAGTATATGTCTTCAAAAAACCTCGCAAGCAGACTATGAATATGGATATTATAAATAGTTAAGATTTTTGTGGCAATAATATTTTTTGTGTATCTTGACACTATTGACAGTAATTTCTACTGAGCACTAATTAATCAATTAAAACAAAAATATATTGCTTTCCCTTTTCCAAATCATGTCCAGAGTTTTATCATATTCAGGTTAAGTCATATTTTTAGATACAGTAACTATTTCTTTAGCTTTTCTTCCAGACTCCAGACTCCTGTTTTAATGCCATTTCCTACACAATTCCCAACTCTTATCTTTTTTCATATGGATAGATCAGAATTGCAGACTATTCCAAGTGAAGTGACTCTTATAGACCATAGCAGCATTGTGATACTAGCAGTTTTATTTTCAGTCCCTCTTCTATTACGTACTCTGGGAATTCATGGTTCACGTCAGTTTATTTATGAGTTGGTGATAGATTAGATTAGATTAACAGAATTGGATGGGACCTTGTAGATCATCTAGTCCAATCCCCCATCCAAGCAGGAGACCCTACACCATTTCTGACAAATGGCAGTCCAGTCTCTTTTTGAAGCCTCCAGTGATGAAGCTTCCACAACTTCCAAAGGCAAGCTGTTTCATTGGTTGATTTTTCTCACTGTCAGAAAAAATCTCCTTATTTCTAGGTTGAATTTCTCCTTTATAAGTTTCCATCCATTATTCCTAGTCTGGCCTTCAGGTGCCTTGGAAAATAGGTTGACCCCTTTCTCTGTGTGCCAGCCCCTCAAATGTTGTGAGACTGCTATTATGTCTCCCCTGGCTCGTCTCTTCACTAGACTAGTTCACTAACTGGATGCAGTATTCTAGGTGGGATCTTACTAAGGCTTTATAAAGTGGCATTAGTACCTTGCTTGATCTTGATTGTATCCCTCTGTTAATGCAATTTACGATTGTGCTGGCTTTTTTGGCTGCCGCTGCACACTGCTGGCTCATATTTAACTGGTTGTCTACTAAGACTCCAGATCACCCTGCCTCAATAATATTTAAATAATGCTATATTTAATTTTATTTATAGCAAGAACTTTCAAATATTTTCCTACTGTGTTTCCTATTTCAGAAATAGGGAGACCATGAGTTTTAGCCTCACCTTAAGCACAAACCTAGCTAGGTAGCCTAGGGACAGTCACTTTCTCTTAGCTGTAGGAAGGAGACAATGGCAATTCACTTCTGAAAAATCTTGCCAAGAAAACTGCAGGGACTTGTTTAGGCAGCCTCCAAGAATTGGATAAAAATGGATGGAAGAAAAAAAAATCACACACAGGGACATTCTTCTACTTAAATTTACTTAAGACCTCTTGAAGAACTTTAGGCAATGTTTCTAAAAGTCCAAGTTACCAAGTTATATTCATTTTACCAGAACATATTACTTTTGAAACAAAGATGTTAACCCATTGCTAACAAAATTCTTTGTGTCATTTTAAAAAGACATGCAAAGTGGAGAACAAGGAAATTCGCTATTTACTGAGGTAATAGGGAGGTAGAAAAGAACTGTATTATTGCTGAAGTTAACTTGAGGGTAAATCTGGAAGTAAAATCTAAAAATACATAACAAGGAGGAATGTTAAGAATAGAAATCATACCCACCTCACCTTCAAACTAAATTTTGAAGTTTTAGAGTGGTTATAAGAAAAAGCAGGAATTACATACTCCCATTTCATAGGTTTCTGCGGCTTTTGTCTATAACGTTCACCCTCAGGCATAACTTTTAAAGAAATTAAGCATTCCAAGATTAGTTATCAGAATCACAGTAGTTTTTCACAGAAAATTTGAAGAAAAATGGTTGCACAGATCTTGTCAGAGATCTATGAAGTTACAGTGCAACTGCAGAGGAGGGGAATGTTCCTTATTCAGGAATGTCCATTGAATGTCCAGTGACATAAGGTGGGGATTTATTTGGGAAATGACATAATAGAAATGATGCAAATAGATACAAATGAGATCATTACACAACTCATGCAAGTCACAAAAGAAACTGGGTCTGTTGTATGCAAATATTATTGCACTGAGGTCTGTAAATTGGGATTTTAAAACTTCAAAACTGCAAAGCAAGGCAAGGCAAGGCAAGGCAAGGCAAGGCAAGGCAAGGCAAGGCAAGGCAAGGCAAGGCAAGGCTTGGAGAAAAAGTGACTGACCCATATGGAAGTGGGGAATGATATAATAGAGGCAACAGTCTAGTAGATTTTGCCGAAGGACAGGAACTTTATATCATGAACTCATTTTTCACAAAAAAAGCCAGCAGAAAATGGACGTGGAAGAGTCCTTCTGGGTACACAAGCAAAATTGACTACATCATGTCAAGTGATAAAACTATATTCTACAATTGTACTGTCATCAATCATTTTAACGTTAGAAATGACCACAGAATGATACAAGCTAAAGTGAAGATAGACTATTGAAAAGAGCATACAAACATGATAAAGACATGACAAAAAACAAAAAGAGAGAGTGATAAGCTGTTAGAGAAGAACAGCAACTTTGAGATTAATCTAACAAATTACTTTGCTCTATTGCAAGTTTTGGAAGAGATGAACATTACAGACCAAAATAAACAAAACAGTCAAAAACATCTTTGAATCTGCTACATCTATAGTACCACTGGACAGTCAACAATCTCTGATGAAACTATTGATTTAATGAAAAAACTATGGGCAATGAAAAATATCAGAAGTTTCACTAATAAACTGGAGTATGTTGAACTTTGCAAGAAAACGTATCCAAGAAAACACGCACACACAATATTATTATATCTACAGCAGGGGTGTCAAACTCGCATCATCATGGCAGAATCACACGACGTATTGTGACTTTTCCCCCCTCGCTAAACCAGGTGTGGGTGTGGCCAGTGCATGACGCATCTGGCCCACAGGCTGTGAGTTTGCCACCCCTGATCTATTACAGCATTCCCACAATCTACTAAAAAAGTTACAGATTAAAACATGAGCTAAGTTTAGTCTGACATATCTTAATAAATCTCTGCTGACTTCTACTCATAGAAGTCTTCGAGTTTACGGATTGAACTCTCTAGAATCTTCCCAGTTATTGACGCTAGACTGACTTTAACATAGTTTAGAAATATAACTAGAAAGTGTACTGTGCTCTGAAGGATGAATTTGGCTCACAATTCCACAATTAGGGAAATGAAAGTTGACCTTTACATTGGTATTGGCACATTTTTAACTATTTCACTCTCTTACTCATATTAAATCCTGTTGCAGTTTTGTAAGAAAGCATACAGAAACATTATGCAAACTTACCTTTATATGTGTTATGCTTTGTACCAAACCTCATGTACTATTTGAGCAGAATAATGAGTTAATTAGACAAATAAACAAGCATAAAGTTATATATATTTATGATTGTTGAACAGTCTTGGATCAATTTTTAAAAGCTCAAGGATTCAGCAATGCATTAGAATGGAACATGTAAATTGCTCTCTTACATTTGATCAAAGAGTAAAAGAAATCTAAAATTCAATAAATATCCAAAGAAAATAAAATTTTGCAGATATTCACAATATATTTTTCCAACCCTCATTTATCCATTTTCCTAAACATGATTCACTTAAATGTTTATTATTAGATAGTAAAGCAACAGTTATCTCTTGAAAACATGCTGCCTCAAAGCAATCAAACTTCTTATCCTTTTCTTAGACATACACATTATGAAGAACATCACTTATGTAATATGCAAAGATGTTTGTTTATTAATAAACATTGTAACACAGACAATAAATCAGTGAAACTGCCTTCGGAATCAATATTAAATGTACTGTATATTAAATGAAATTCATTATTGCACAACCTATGGAGAGAGATAAATATATCTAAAACAGATTTATGCAACTAAAAGAGTTGGAAAAAATACAGTTAACTACAAATAAAATATAGATAGATAGCACTGTGCTAAAACAAAGAGTAAGAAGTTTATCTTTCTATTTTATCTCACCTCACAAGGTAAATTGTTTCCTCCAACCTCTGCAAAAGATGTAGCAATTTTTTTTAATAAACTGGACAAATCACAAATCACAAAGAACATTCTCAGCAATATTTGGTGTCAGAACAACAAACTCATTCTTTCTGGATTCAGAGGAAAGGCAAAATTGGTAGGAAAAAGGCAACATCCCTTCTTCAAAATTTGAAGGAAATATTGTACCAGTCTTGATATGTGGGACTGGGCCAAAACATGGAGGAAACTAGGATTCCCTGACTGCCAGAGTTTCAACATAAGAGCCAGAATCACTGTGAACAGAAATAAGAATGAAATCAAAGTAAGGCCAATGAAAATAAAATTGTAGGTCAGACTGGAAATTTGAATTGCTCAGCTGGTTTTTCATTTTTGGAAGGGTTTCCTGGAAATTCTCAGCAAACAACAGGTTCAGAGTGACAGAGGCTGAGAGAGTCGGTTGTCCATTATCCTTCACCAGAAGGACCAGTCTCTGTTTCACAGCATCTCTCTCCATAAAAGTTCTTGCTGTCCTGATCTCAGCTGGTAGGAGAGCCAGGCATTGTGTCTGGAATCAGCATCCACAGCCACCACCTTTGTTACCAGATAATCTGCCTCGGCTGAACGAGGGACCATCTCAAAGAGGGCAGAGTCCTTGGAGTCTGGTGAAGGGGACAGGATCTGGGGGCTGTTGTCATTCCGATCCAGGATAAACACCCTGACTGTGACGTTGCTGCTGAGAGGGGGACTCCCGCCATCTTGGGCCTTCACCTGCAGCTGGAATTCTCTGAACTGCTCATAGTCAAAGGATCGCTGGGCATAGATGATGCCGGTCTCAGAATGAATGGAGATATAGGAGGAGATGGGAAGTTCTTCAATGTTGCTGGTGAGGATTGAATATGTGATGTGTGAGTTTTGATCCAGATCCGGATCAAAGGCTTGAATCTGGAAGATGGAGGCACCAGAAGGATTGTTCTAGGGCACGTAGATGCTGTAGGAAGCTTTCTCAAAAGCAGGAGCATTGTCATTGATATCAGGGATCTGTAGCACGATAGTTTTGTTTGTGTTCAATGGAGGAGTTCCTTTGTCAATGGCTGTGATTGTAATATTATACTGAGATGCTTTCTCCCTGTCTAGAGGTTTATCTGTCAGGAGTGTGTAGTAGCTGTCAGCTGATGGAAGAATCTTGAATGGCAAGTCATCTTCTAAATAGCAAACAATCTTTCCATTATTACCAGTATCCCAGTCATGTACATTGATGAGAGCAATAACTGTTCCAATCTGAGAATCTTCCAGAATTGGACTAAAAACAGTTGCAAACATAATTTCTGGCAAATTATCATTCTCATTGAGGAGCTTTAATTCTACTTTGCAATGGGTCATTGATCCACCTCCATCTTTAGCTGCTACAGTCATCACATACTCTGTGTTTTCCTCAAAGTCCAATGGTTCCACAAGAGAAATCATTCCACGGGTTGAATCTAGGCTGAATTTCTGATTTGCACTCAGCGGTATATTGCTGAAATAATATCTGATTTGTGCATTTGAGCCTTCATCTTTATCTGAAACTAAAAGTTGCAGCACCAGGAACCCAACTGGTAGATTTTCCCTCAGATTGACTGTGTAGACTTCTTGGGTGTATATAGGTGCATTATCATTGGCATCGGTGACATTGATCCATATTTGGGCTGTTCCAGTTTTTCTGGGTTCCCTCCATCTAGCGCAGTAAGTGTTAGCTGAACCGTTGGTTCACCCTCATGATCAAGTGGTTTCTGAAATAATATCTGAGTGCATTTGAGCCTTCATCTTTATCTGAAGTTACAATTTGCAGCACCAGGAACCCAACTGGTAGACCCCAGCTGTGGAATGGGAAAAAGGAGCAAAACATGGTAAGAAACTGGAATTTCCTGACTGCCGCAGTTTGATGGCAATGGCCAGAATCACTGACAAGAGGAATAAAAATGACATCACCGCTAAGGCACCACCAACTAGAACTGCAAGTCGGACTGATCCTCTGAGCTGTTCATCTGGTTTTTCATCTCCGGAAGGGCCTCCTGGAAGTTCTCAGCAAACACCAGGTTCAGAGTGACAGAGGCCGAGAGAGTTGGTTGTCCATTATCCTTCACTAGAAGGACCAGTCTCTGTTTTCACAGCATCTCTCTCCATAAAAGTTCTTGCTGTCCTGATCTCACCCGTATGGGAGCCAACAGTGAAGAGTGGCTTGAATCAGCTGGTAGGAGAGCCAGGCGTTGTGTCCGGAATCAGCATCCACAGCCACCACCTTTGTTACCAGATAATCTGCTTTGGCTGAACGAGGGACCATCTCAAAGAGGGCAGAGTCCTTGGAGTCTGGTGAAGGGGATAAGATTTGGGGGCTGTTGTCATTCCGATCCAGGATAAACACCCTGACTGTGACGTTGCTGCTGAGAGGGGGACTCCCACCATCTTGGGCCTTCACCTGCAGCTGGAATTCCCTGAACTGCTCATAGCCAAAGATGATGCCGGTCTCAGAATGAATAGGAGGAGATGGGAAGTTCTTCAGTGTTGCTGGTGAGGATTGAATATGTGATCTGTGAGTTCTGATGCATAATTCTTCTGGTGAATGAGTCAAAAGTCGATTTCCACCAGTGTGTGCTGATAATCAACAGCAGCACTGTGAGGCTCAGAAAGAGAACTGCAAGGAATGCTTCTTTTCTGCTTCCGACCAAACACAATGTGAACATCATTATACTATAGACTGCTACTTAAGCGTTATATTTATTGTGGACTTGCGTGGATATTTAAAACACTGTGATTATAATTTTGGAGTCAATGCTTCTTTCCTTTTGCCCCAGTCAAATTACGTTTTTAAGATAATTTCTTGCATTGTTTTTCTCGTCTTGGGGAAAGCATCTAAGTTATATTCCAGAGAGCTTTATGGATGTGATATCCAGTTTGGTGTAGTGATTAAGGTGCCAGGCTAGAAACCATGAGACCATGAGTTCTAGTTCCACCTAAGGCATAAAACCAGTTGAATAATCTTGGGCTAGTCATTCTCTCTCAGCCTTAGGAAGGAGGCGATTGTTTTGATAAGCTTCTCTCTTATAGACACCAGAATATTATTGGCCCAGCACGCAAGCTGATGATAAGCAGAGCCAGACATAGCTAAAATGGGTCTGACCAGCATTCCTGGTTTATGCATTTTTGGTAATCAATAGAGTTGTGGCATCATGGATCCATTAGGTTTTAACTTATTGTAGGTCTTTTCATCAATGATTTTCATCAATAGCATCATAAGTGGAATATAATAACTGTTCAACTAAAAAGTTCAATTAAGTAGTGATATAACCTGCAATGTGCAATGTGCTTGTGTTCTGGTTTCATATATCTAAATTTATCTTTTGGGAAAGAAATCCCAGAATTGGTTTCCCTCCTCCCCCATTTTAACTGTGATACTGCTTCAAGGTATGTCCATGAGAAAGTGATATAAAATATATTAAATAAAAAGCATTCCAAAAAAGATTACATTTCTAGCAATTGCAGCAAATACAAGACACAAAGAAGTTTCATTTGAAATAAAGCTACCAGTTGAAAAAGGGAATAATTATGGTTTTATTATGTTTTAGCATGCAACATGAATGATCAATTTCCATTCATTATGTTTGCTATTTGTACTTTGTATTGGACTTCTTTGGCTGTAGAAGTAATTTGTTACTTCACAGGAATTCAACAGTGATTTGGTGGAGCATGTTACTGGCAATCTTCTGTTTTTCCTTTTTAACTTTAAAATTGTAAATGGCTTTCACAACTTCACCAGGAAATGTATTAGGAAGTAAGAAGAAAACTCAACTTTTAAAAAGTTGTCTTTTGTGCTTATATTCATTTGAAATTGGAGAAGACTTTAAGGAACAGGTATAATTTGCTTTTTCATAGCTTAATTTATAATAGTGCTCCTTCCAGATTTGTCAAAATAGTTCATACTTCAGATATAACTGTGGTGCATTAATATGTGCAGTGCAGAGGTAGTTTGAGTCAGGTAACAATTTAGTCTGAGGCATTTGATAAAATGTAAAACTATACTTATATACTTCTCATAACTAAACACCAGCATATGCTCTTGGTTCACATTATCTCTTCTAAATAATTATGTGTACTGTTCTGAATGCTGAAATGCTTTCTGCAAATTATTACTGCTACTATTGCAGCAACAACTACTAAAGAAGCATCACATACTGACCATTCACTATTCATATTTGAATATTATTTTTCTCATTTAATTTGCTATTTCATTCAAAGCATACGTTATTTGAACTTTCCTTTCACTAAACTTGAAACTTCTATGCAAAAACCACAAAACTGCGGTGATTTGAGTTTCACATAAAAGTTTGACTTAACACAACTAGCAAATATATTTTCAATTGGAAGGAGACCATGCTTGTTCCGTAGTCTAATTCTGAAATAACATTGATTTACAAAAGGCATGTTAGAAACTATTATAACTGTAGAGATTCTTGAGTACAATAAACCAATGAGCAAACAATAGGTAAAGCAGAAAGTATATACAAAATCATAGAATCAAACATTTATTGACAATCTTTGAAAGGAGAGTTAAGAGTACAAAATCAGTACGAATAAAAAGAACTCACCAAATCAGTTTTATCCATCTCAGAATTTGGGATATTGCCTCCGTTGCTTGACAAAAGCACATCATATTTTTGGTTGCATGAAATATATTCAGCAGCTTGAACTTTGGGAGTTGGAAAAGTAATTTCATGTATCTTGGACTCAGAGGATAAGCAGAGCTGATAGGAATAAGGAATAGTCCCTTCCTCATAATTTGGTGGGAATATAATGGCATTGCTTGAATGGGGAATGGGAGCAAAGCATGGAAGAAATTTCAGATTCCCCGACTGTCGGAGTTTCATCATGATGACCAGAGTTACAGTCAAGAGGAACAGAAAAGAGATCAAAGTTAAGGCCAGCACTAGGTAGAACTGGAGCTCAGACTGTTGCTCTGAATCCGTGGCTTGGTGATTTATTTCTGGCAGTGCCTCTTGGAAGTTTTCAGCAAATATCAGATTGAGACTGACTGTAGCAGAGAGCGGGGGCTGCCCATTATCCTTCACTAAGACCACTAGCTTCTGCTTCAGAGCATCTCTTTCCAGAAGTGTCCGCAATGTCCTGATTTCACCAGTGTGGGCACCAATTGTGAGGAGCCCCGGCTCAGTGGCTTGCAGTAGATGATAAGAGAGCCAGGCATTGTGGCCAGAGTCGGTGTCCACAGCCACCACCTTTGTAACCAGGTACCCCATCTCTGCCGAGCGAGGCACCATCTCAAAGGAGGCTGAACCTTCTGCTCCTGGAGAAGGATACAGAATTTGAGGGCTTTGATCATTTTGGTCCTGGATGAACACTTTCAATGTGGCATTGCTGCTGAGAGGTGGGGAGCCTCCATCTTCAGCCTTCACCTGTACCTCAAATTCCCTGAGTTGCTCATAGTCAAAGGACCTTTGAGAATAGAGGGTGCCACTTTCTGAGTTAATGGAGAGGTAAGACGGGAGAGGTAGCGCCTCTATTTTGCTAGTGAGGATGGAATAGGTGATCCTAGCATTGCGACCAAGATCGGGATCTATAGCTTTGATGCTGAAGATGGAGGAGCTAGCAGGATTGTTCTCTGCCACATAGACGGTGTATGAGGATTTCTCAAAGGTAGGGGCATTATCATTGATATCCGAAATCTCCAGTGAGATGGTTTTCTGTGTAGAAAGAGGGGGCGTACCTTTGTCTGTGGCTGCGATTGTAAGATTGTATGCTGGGGTGCTTTCTCTGTCTAGGGGACCATCTGTCAGCAGCTTATAGTAGCCATTAGCTGCTGATACTATTTTGAATGGAGAGGCATTCTGTAAATGGCAATTGACCTCCCCATTATCCCCTGAATCTTTATCCTTTATATTGATGAGGGCTACCAATGTTCCTAATGGAGAGTTTTCCGGAATTTCCCTGGATAAGGAGGGAAGAATCAATTCTGGGGCATTGTCATTTACGTCTAATAGCTTTATTTCAACATTACAGTGGGCTACTAACCCACCTCCATCCCTTGCTTCCACTGCTATGGTATACTTCTCTGTTTCCTCAAAATCTAGCTCTTCATGAATTGATATAAATCCCTGTTCAGAATCCAAATCAAATTTCCTATGAGCATTATTAGCAATATTTCTATAGAAATAGTTGATCTGACCATAGGAACCTTCATCTTTGTCTGTGGCTTTCACCTGTATTACAGTAGATCCTTTTGATGCATTCTCTTTTAGGCTGACCAAATAAAGTTCTTGACTGAAGATGGGTGCATTGTCATTGGCATCAATGACCTTGATCCATATTTTGGCTGTTCCAGTTTTTGTTGGATTACCACCATCAACAGAAGTAAGTGTTAAATTAATGCTTCTTTCACTTTCGCGATCTAACTGTTTCTTTAGCACTAATTTTGGATATTGTTTTCTGTTTTCCACCAGTCTAAATTCAAGTATAAAATTCTCATTAACACTTAGATAATAATCCTGGAGAGCATTTGTTCCAATATCAGGATCTTCTGCTTGTTCAAGAAGAAATGTGGCTCCTGGTAAAGAGGATTCACTTATCTCTAGTTTGATATCACCATTTAAGAAATGTGGTGCATTGTCATTAATATCCTGGATCTCTACTGTTATGTAAAATATGTCCATGGGGTTTGCACTCACCACTTCAAAACTGATGGGGCAGAGTGCAGTTTCCCCACAGATTTCCTCTCTGTCAATCCTGTCTTTTACATACAGATTCCCATTTTCAGCATTGATGGAGAAATACTGCTTGTTGCCTACAGAAAGGATGTGCAGGTTGCGATTTCCCACTTCTGCAGCACTCAGTTTCAGATCCTTGGCAAGATTCCCCACAATGGAACCCTTTCCCATTTCCTCTGGAATTGAATAGCGAAGGTGCTCCGAGACAGTCTGGCAGACGAAAGACAATAAGAAGAGGAGACGTACTTGCCTTTTTACAGATCTGCTCTTAGCTTTGCTCCTGCCGTCCATCCCAACTGCGATGAAAAGTGCTTTGTGCAATCCAGTAAGCTGAGCAGTATAAATTCCCATTAGAAAGAAAGCATCAAGAGGGTCCTGGGATTCTCCTGAGTTTTATCTAAACTGCAGTGGTTTTCTTTTCTCTGCCATGGTCGGTGAGTGTCCCTCAATCCTGCTCTTTGACTGCTCTGCATTTGGTGACTGGATAGTCAGAAGGCAGGAAGCCCCATTAGATTTCCAGCTCCTTTCTGGGAATTATGTTGGCCAATAGCGGCGCTCTGAGTCTCAGATGCAGAACTGCAAGAAGCATCTTAAAAAAATTACTTCTATTTTGCTGATGATTTTATTTGGTTTGGAAGGTCTGTTTGTATAGCTTGCTAAGTAATATATGTTCCTTGTTTCTTTTTCAGTATTAT
The DNA here is from genome assembly GCF_049901715.1 of Pseudonaja textilis. Classification (NCBI taxonomy): domain Eukaryota; kingdom Metazoa; phylum Chordata; class Lepidosauria; order Squamata; family Elapidae; genus Pseudonaja; species Pseudonaja textilis. Next base: position 108,471,599 of record NC_141992.1, read on the forward strand.
CTATCTGATAGAAAATTTCAAAAATCAAAAATTATGCACAATTCTTTTTAGTAGCACTGGTACCTTTTTGTCAATCCATAACTGGAAGATCCTTTTATTATTATGTTCCATGTGACAGAAAAGCACAGTGTTTTCAAATTTCTGAATGTTCCAGAAAGGGAGCAAAACGTTAGAAAAAAGGTTGAAATAGAGTCCAAACGCACATTGCGATGTAAGACATACAGAGTCACTTGTCTAATAAGATGGGTGGCATTTAAATGAAATCAATCAGTCAATCAGTCAATCAATCAATCACAGGTCAGATGGATAAGCAGTGGAAAGTCATTCTCTAAAAGGTAGTTGCAGACTAAATACAGAGTCAATATTGTGTGTTAATAGTGCCAGATGATGGGCACTTTTCAGGAAGAAGATTGTTCTGGAACTGTAAACTATGCTCTTGAATGGCATTTTGCTCTTAAAGTGGAACTGAAAAATAACAGCAATATGGAAATGAAGTGCCTTTTATATGGTCTATAATGATTTCATACTTTTTAAACTAGTAATAAATGCACAATACACAGAGGTTTTACTTAAGTAATAAGTATACTAAGATGATTTTTAAAAAGATCATCTTAACTGCCCAGAGTTGCTGGAAGCCAGATGGCATAAAAATGTAATCATTATTATATTAATAATAATAACAACAATAATTACAATTAAACATAACTGCTGAAAAATTGATAAGAAAATGCAACACACTTTAAAATATTCATAGGCAATAGAGACTTAATAATTTCAAAAGTTATTGATAAATTGCAGTCTTTAATATGAGAGAAAAATACTGCATGGAGAATAATCACGCTAAGTGTATCTAATTATTATTATTTAATTTTTTATAAGAAACAAGTTTATATTTAATTTAATTGTGTCCTGGCTCTGCTTCCTCTTTGAAATCTGCCTTGGCTACATATGGAGTTTGGCTCAGAAATGCTAGCACACTTGGGACTGAAAAGATGGGGTTCTAATATTTTATTCTTCATCGGTTATGCTACGAAAATATTTTTGTTCCAACTTTAGAAAGAATGTTTATGGTAGTATAAACACCATGTGAATTAGGAGAAATTTTTCACAATAAGTTTTTTAATAGCCTGTTGCAGCTTTGTCAGCTGCAACATTAATGTAACATTCTTATGGGTGGAGTACTGCATGAAGTTCCCAGATTTATTTAGTTGCAATACAAGATGCGCAAGGAATGTGTGTATAAATATCTGAATTTTCATTCTACACCTATCTCGTAATGTAATGTAACATAACATCCAACTAACATAAAATCATAGGGCTAGAATGGACCTTCAACGTCTTCTAGTCGAACCTTCTGCCCAAGATAGGAGACTTTATACCATCCTGAATAAATAGTTGCCCAATCTTTTCTTGAAAACCTCCAACTCTGGGAAGTAAGTTGTTCTACTGATTAATTGTTCTCACTTGTCAGGAAATTTCTTCTCCGTTCCCAGTTGGATTTTAATGGACTTCCACCCATTCCTTCTTGTCCTGCCCTCAAGTGCTATAGTGAATAAATTGACCCCCTCTTCTCTATGACAACCCGTCAGGTACCGCAAGACAGATATCATGTCACCCTAACCCTTCTCTTCTTTGGCTAGACATACCCAGTTCTCTTAACTGTTCTCTCATTATTTAATTCCAAATTACATGAATCAGTATTGTGAAGCAGTTGCAAAATGGTAAATACAGTTTAGCTGCAGGAAGAAAAGTGGAATTTTAAATAATGGGAAATTTAAATTTATTTTTCATTATTCAGACTCCAGCATTATAGTATTATTTGTGAATACCCACATTAAAAAATATTTAGACAAATTGGAAATAGATTCAACGAAGTAAAAGGATGGTCAGGCAAACATAAATATGAAGATATATTCAAGAGATTAGCCATGTTTAGGCTGGAGACAATAATTATTTGTTTAGTGTTCTCTTTTGTGACTCTTCGCAATCAAAATAATGATGAGATTGTTAATATAAGAACAGAAAGAATAGTATAGCACTTTTCAAGCACCCCGATGATACAACAAAGAAAAATAGAGAAATAGAGAAAATGTAGAAACATGTCCAAAAGTAAGACATACATAACCAATTTAAGTTTTAAGAAAGCAGGTTCTGAATATTACAAAGCATTTATTGACACTAACAATCATTTGACAATGGATCCATCTGCCTACAAATGTAATCAACTCTCCCTTCTTGGATGTGCTCAGAGGCAAAACTAGATTGCAATCTCCCTAGAATTTTTTATTTGGATTCTTGTATTCAACAGAGATCATGAATAGTAGCCAAAATTTTCAGAATCTATGATTCTATGGACTTGGACTTGGATCTTGATCAGTTCTGAGTTTTTTTTACATTCTATAATCATGAACCTTGAGATCATAATCAGAAAGCCCATAAAGATTCTATAAAGATAAAACTCATGACTACAGATCTTTTAACTTTTTATGATCACTGCATTTTTAAATGGAATACCAGCACAACTATCATTACAAATTGTTTTTATTTGTCTGCGATTCTTTAAATACATATACAATTTACATATAAAAAATATAAGACCTTCTCTAAATGGAGTGATATAATCATTTGCCATATCCAGGCTACCAGAGTAAGGGAATGGCACTTATAATGAAATGCATGTAGCAAGCAGAATTTGGTGAGATCTTAGAGTTGCCTCTATATAGTGCAGGAACGGCATGCATTGAACAGCATAACCTGGGATTGTGTACAGGAATATCTGCACGGTATGTGGGTTAGATCCTCCCAAGTTCAGATGGGAGATCCCACAGAAGGTCATGAAGAATAAGAGGGCTGGGATCCTATGGGACTTTTAGATCCAGACAGATAGGCAGCTACTTGTCAAGCAACCACTGTGGTAACAGACAAGGAGCAGAAGACAGCAGTGGTGATACAGTAATGTAGCAGTGCCAAGTGATAGCAACAACACGAAGAAGGAATATCAGAAGTTGGAAAAGTACTAGGAAAAGTAGGAAGAACTGGAGAGGATGTGGAAAGTAAAGGCCAAAGTGATCCTAAAATGATGCTAGGAACATTTTGGGCTGTGACTCATAAGCTGGGAGAGTGGCTTTAACAGATCAACATCAGAACAACATCAGAGCTCTATGTCCAATGTTAGAATCCAACTCCCAGTCTCTGGTAGAGGTTCTGAGATTGAGGAAGACACATACCACCCATAGGGGTGAGAAGTATTTTTATATATATAATGAAAGACAGTCTAACATAAGTACTGTATTACCTGGGCTATCTCTTTGTTCTAGCAAATATTTTGAGACTGTAAAATCAAGACATTTTTACTTGTACACTTGGGACTCAAAAATTGGGACTCAGAAATTTGTAGTCAAACTTGAAGTAATACGTATCAACATAGTCCTAAAAGCATTGTGACACACACACACACCCTGGAATGGGATTTCACCAGTATGACAACTGGTTCGGTGATCGTGTGCTCTGTGCGAGCTCTGCATTTTTAAAAGCTCTAATACCTTTTACATCAGTCCCTGTGAATAAATAAAACAGCTGAGGCACAGCAAACTGCTCTGCTGCATGAATCAGCTGTGCTCTTAAAAAAGGAAATAAAGCACAGGAAAGAGAAGGGTCAGGAAGGTCAAGAGTAGGCCCACATGTTCATCGAAGCGAACTGGTTTGCTTCCAGATGATCTTCTGAGAAAGGAGCTCGCCTGAACGGGTCCAAACCAGTAGAACCCCACCCTTGCTCCCCACCAATTTTGGTATGTATCCTTCAAAATAATAACAGTACTTGGTGCTGGCATTCAAATGCTGCCACAGAATAATATGTTGAAACTGAGTTAAAAACTTACAACTTATTTAAATACAATAAAGATTCAGATTAAACTTCTTAACTTTATGCAAATACTAACCGCTTAGACAGAAGAACTTCAGTAATAAAATTAATTTAACTGATCCTATGTTAAAACTATATGGAAGTTCTTAAAAAAAGAAGCTTACCTTGATGTTACACTTAGGTGGACCATTTTCTGAGAAAGCAATGTTTAATGGCTCAGTGAAATATTGTGAAGAAATACAATTTTAGATGTTAGAAAAGTAAAAGAGAATGCAATCTACTTTGAGTAGACATGTCTAAGAGTCTGCTGTCTTTGAGGGGGAGCTGTCATAGAGGTTGGAGTTCAATATTTACCTTCCCATTATTCTCCATCTCAGGTTGTAATGTTTTTCCTCCATTGCTCGAAAGAGGCACTTCAGTTTTTTCACCACAAAGCACATTCTCTGCAACATGAATGTTTGGTGCCAGGAAGGTAAGTTCATTCTTCCTGGATTCTGAGGAGACGCAAAGCTGGTAGGAATAAGGCAGAGTCCCATCTTGAAAACTGGGTGGAAATATGACCCCAGCTGTGGAATGGGAAACAGGAGCAAAACATGGTAAGAAACTGGAATTTCCTGACTGCCTCAGTTTGATGGCAATGGCCAGAATCACTGACAAGAGGAATAAAAATGACATCACCGCTAAGGCCACTACCAAATAGAACTGTAAGTCGGACTGATCCTCTGAGCTGTTCATCTGGTTTTTCATCTCCGGAAGGGCCTCCTGGAAGTTCTCAGCAAACACCAGGTTCAGAGTGACAGAAGCCGAGAGAGTCGGTTGTCCATTATCCTTCACCAGAAGGACCAGTCTCTGTTTCACAGCATCTCTCTCCATAAAAGTTCTTGCTGTCCTGATCTCACCCGTATGGGAGCCAACAGTGAAGAGGGCTGGTTCTGTGGCTTGAATCAGCTGGTAGGAGAGCCAGGCGTTGTGTCCGGAATCAGCATCCACAGCCACCACCTTTGTTACCAGATAATCTGCCTCGGCTGAACGAGGGACCATCTCAAAGAGGGCAGAGTCCTTGGAGTCTGGTGAAGGGGATAGGATCTGGGGGCTGTTGTCATTCCGATCCAGGATAAACACCCTGACTGTGACGTTGCTGCTGAGAGGGGACTCCCGCCATCTTGGGCCTTCACCTGCAGCTGGAATTCTCTGAACTGCTCATAGTCAAAGGATCGCTGGGCGTAGATGATGCCGGTCTCAGAATGAATGGAGATATAGGAGGAGATGGGAAGTTCTTCAATGTTGCTGGTGAGGATTGAATATGTGATGTGTGAGTTTTGATCCAGATCTGGATCAAAGGCTTGAATCTGGAAGATGGAGGCACCAGAAGGATTGTTCTCTGGTACGTAGATGCTGTAGGAAGCTTTCTCAAAAGCAGGAGCATTGTCATTGATATCAGAGATCTGCAGCACGATGGTTTTGTTTGCACTCAATGGAGGATTTCCTTTGTCAATGGCTGTGATTGTAATATTATACTGAGATGCTTTCTCCCTGTCCAGAGGTCTATCTGTCAGGAGTGTGTAGTAGTTGTCAGATGATGGAAGAATCTTGAATGGCAAGTCATCTTCTAAATAACAAATGACCTTTCCATTATCATCCATGTCTTTGTCATTTGTTTTAATTAGAGCAATAACTGTTCCAGTCTGAGAATCTTCCAGAATTGGATTAAAAATGGATGCGAACATCATTTCAGGCACATTATCATTCTCATCAAGGACCTTTACTTCTACTTTACAATGGGTCATTGATCCACCTCCATCTTTAGCTGCTACAGTCATCACATACTCTGTGTTTTCCTCAAAGTCCAATGGTTCCACAAGAGAAATCATTCCACGGGTTGAATCTAGGCTGAATTTCTGATTTGCACTCAGCGGTATATTGCTGAAATAATATCTGATTTGTGCATTTGAGCCTTCATCTTTATCTGAAGCTAAAAGTTGCAGCACCAGGAACCCAACTGGTAGATTTTCCCTCAGATTGACTGTGTAGACTTCTTGAGTGAATATAGGTGCATTATCATTGGCGTCGGTGACATTGATCCATATTTGGGCTGTTCCAGTTTTTCTGGGTTTCCCACCATCTAGTGCAGTAAGTGTTAGCTCAACTGTTGGTTCACCCTCACGATCAAGTGGTTTCTGCAGTACTAAATCTGCAAATTTATTTCCATCTTGACCCTCTTTCACATCCAAAGTAAAGTAAGGATTAGTGCTAAGATGATAATTCTGTAAAGTGTTTGTGCCAATGTCTGGATCTTTGGCATTCCCAAGAAGGAACCTGGTGCCTATTTGGGTTGTTTCAATTATCTCCAACTGGATTACGCTACTGAGAAACTGTGGAGAATTATCATTTATGTCTTGTATCTCTATTTTTAGATGGTAAATATTTAACGGATTTTCAATAACCACTTTAAGATTAAGGACACATAGTGGGATTCGGCCACATATTTCTTCCCTATCTATCCTGTCATTCACACAGAGGTTTCCATTTTCTGCACGGATTCTGAAATACTGCACCTCATCCAGAGAGATGACATGCATTTTGCGACTTGCCAGCTCTCTGAGACTCAGTCCTAGATCCTTTGCAAGATTGCCCACTATAGAACCTTTTGACATCTCCTCGGGGATTGAATAATGAATCTGTTCGGAGACGGCCCGGTAGGAAACCGACAAGAGTAAGAGCGATAGTACTTGCCTTCGGATTGCTCTGCCATTCCCTCCTTGCCCTCGTTCCATCTTCTCTGCGGTAAAGTGACTGCCTCAAAATCTCATCCAAATGCAGAATAGTAAGAAACACGCTCGTTTCTTCTTAATGTCTGGGACCTTCCCGTTTCGCAAGCCTGCTTTGCATTTGTGATTTGCTCTTTTCCCTGTCTTTAACGAAATGCCGGAATCCCTCTTTGGGAAGCCTCAGTTCTGCATTTTCTTCTGCGTCCCCGTTGGTTAAGAGCGACACCCTGAGGCCAGAGGGGAAACTGCAACGGATTCTCTTCCACAATTGATAAAAAAGGTAATAGTAGCCAATATAAAAAAAGTGCTTGGATGTGATCTGTTTTGGGATGTTCATATATGAATCCTGTTTGGGTGCTCATAAATGTTATATTAACTGAAAACTGCAGCAGAGTTTTGTAAGAGTTTGCCTTGTAGTTTTTGTTTTTTTCTCTCTCTCTTCATGATGGGGCAATTATAACATAGATCTTTCAATGAACTTTCATTCATTGAGCTCTTAATGTCATGGTACAGTGCAATGTTAATACTTGTTAATTCACTCCAGTAGGCCTGGCCTCAGGAAAATGAGCACAATGGAAGATTTGGAGTTTTATGCATCTTAATACTCTTACCTACCCCATGACACACAGGCTAGACTCAATAAATGGGTGACAATGATACTTAAAATATATCTTAAAGTTCTTACTGCATTTTTACTCGATTGCTTTCATATTTACTGGCCCTATGATGAACACAGTCTATGGTTTCTGTATATCTAACAATAAAGGTATGGTGTATTTGATCTCAGAATTTAGTTTATCCTCAACCATACCATGGCACCAGAGGGAAACTACTAAATGTCAATTTTCTATTTCTTTTCTTTTTTGCATAGACAATAGTTTTACAAATAAGAGGAAGAAGGAGCATGAGGAGCATGAGTGAAAGAAGGTGTGTTCCAATCACTTTAAAAATACTGGTTCATTTTAAGCATTAGAAAAATGTTCTTAGCAGTATAACTTTCCAAATGATCTGTATTCTATATGTTCTGCCTATAACAATTCCTGATAGATCTGGAAAGTCAGTTTAAATCATATAACCACATTCCTGACTACAACAGAAGGTAACAATATTAGAACATAGTTTTCATTAATGAAACCACCCAGGATTTGAAAATGTTTCAAAGTCTTTTTTACATCCTTTCACTTCTCTACTTCTTCTCGTAATGTTTTTTCTAACTTCTGTTATGTCATTTTCTCTTTTATCATTTAATCTGTATATAATCAATATGCTAGCAAAGCCTTGTTTGGTAAATAGAGGTCCTTTCATTAATGTTATTGTTGCCATTACTACTGTGAATATTTGTGCACATTTATATGTATTAAAAAGCTTTCTGTCAGTGGTAAACATAATGAATTAGTATTATTATGCTTTGTATATTATATTATTTCAAATGAGAATATTTTGAGTCATGTTAAAGTTACCAAGAAGTGGTTTTTTTGAGATTTGCATATGTGCCTAATTCCATGCTGATTTATCAGAGCGTATAAATTAATATGAGCTTATTTTTCCAGCTACCTTTGACATGCATGAGATCATAAACAATACTTTATTGTCCTTTCTTCTATTTGGAATGTAAATTTCTGCCCTTTGAAATCCATGAAATGGCTTTATTGTTTGACTGAGTTCACTTTGAATCAAGCAGTAGAAATAGGATGTGGCACAAACTTTTCACTGGTAAAATATTGGATTTTATATACAGTATCCTAAAATTGTCCTCCATGTTTTAAATTTGGAAGCCCACAATTGCAGCAAACAACCTAGTTGCAAATGTTATGTTATAATTAATATTGTTGGTTTTGGTTTTTTTTTTTGCAAAAACCTGATACCAGGAATAGATTCCATCATTTTCTTGTCAGGGCTATTGAGGGTGTGACAATGTGATAATGGGTCTCCTTTTTTAAAAAAATAATTCATTGTTAAATGAAAAGAGAAAATGAGGAAGTGTGCCTTAAGTAGACTTTTACTTTTAGATTTCTAAAGTGTAAGCTGCTTTGACAAATTATTAATCGACACTATGGAATATGTTGAGAAGAAAGGAAAGCAATGAGTCTTTTTAAAAGCTTTTTATTATCCCTTTCAAGAGTAAGGCACATACATTTAATATGGATTATTAGTATATCTCTTTATTTATGGGAAAATTTTTCCTGTGCTCGGCAAAGATTACTTGATAATTAAAACTTTGTTTAATTTATTAAAATAAATACATAGAAAATAGAAATGATTTTAGATGAATTATAGTCACAGTTGAAAATGAAATGGGATTTCATATTAACTTCATCTTGTAAAAATGTCTCACACGAAATATTGGCATCCATTATTGAGACATTTTGCGTGTATCAAAAAAGGTGAAACATTTTGAGTGCTTCAAAAGCTCTCTATTAATTAATTACAAGTGTTGCTATTGAATAATCATTAAAAAGTCATTCATTATATATATTTGAGGTTATTACTACTAAATTTCATTCAAAACAGTTATAAATGATTCAAGTTTACTCATTTCCTTTCCGTTCTCTAGAAAAATCTATGAAAGAAACCTCTTCAATTCTTATCTGGTTTCAATCATTCTTATAAAACCACACATTTATGACAGTGTAAAGTATCCAGAATTGCTTGGCAGTGAGTTGGGTGGTATATAAATGTAATTAATACATAAATTAAATCTTTCTTAAAATGAAACACTGAGTAAAATAGATAACTGGACTAGAGATAGTTCTCACATTACAACAGTTCATTTAGTAACTGGTCGAAATTATGGCACTGAAAAAAAGTAACATGACCATTTTCATAGATACGCCTATTATAGCATCTCCATGGTCACATGATCGAAATCCAGATATTTGGCAACTGACTCATAAGACAACTGTAATCCCCCAGGGTCATGTGATCAATTTTTGTGACCTTCTGATAAGCCAAGTCAATGGGTAAGTCAAATTCACTTAACAGTGTTACTAAGTTGACAACTGCAGTGATTCGGTTACCAACTGTGTGGCAAGAAAGATCAGAAAATGCAGAAAAATTCACATTAAAACTTTCTTGCTTAGCAACAGAAATTTCTGGGCTCAGTTGTGGTCATACGTGAAGGACAGCCTCTGTACAATAAAGTAGATAACCTTATTTTTACACAGAAAGTAAAGGACCTGGTAGTTTTTATAGAAAAATTTAAAATTTTCAATTTCATTAACAAGATATGTAAAGTTAAAGGAAAACTTTTCAAAGGAAAACTCACCATATTAATTTTCTCCATCTCAGAATTTTAGAAAATAATCTTCTAAAAAAAATAAAAATAATTTTCTTTTTATACAGAACTTAAAGGATCTGGCAATTGTTATAGACTCATCTAATGTTTCAATTTCAGAAAAAAGATGCATATAGTTATATTCTTCAAAAGAAAACTCACCAAATTTGATTTTTCCATCTCAGAATTTACGACATTCACCCCATTAGTAGGCAGAAGAACATCAGAATTTTGGTTGCATGAAATATATTCAGCAGCTTGAACTTTGGGAGTTGGAAAAGTAATTTCGTGTATCTTGGACTCAGAAGATAAGCAGAGCTGATAGGAATAAGGAATAGTCCCTTCCTCATAATTTGGTGGGAATATAATGGCATTGCTTGAATGGGGAATGGGAGCAAAGCATGGAAGAAATTTCAGATTCCCCGACTGTCGGAGTTTCATCATAATGACCAGAGTTACAGTCAAGAGGAACAGAAAGGAGATCAAAGTTAAGGCTAGCACTAGGTAGAACTGGAGCTCAGACTGTTGCTCTGAATCCGTGGCTTGGTGATTTATTTCTGGCAGTGCCTCTTGGAAGTTTTCAGCAAAAATCAGATTGAGACTGACTGTAGCAGAGAGCGGGGGCTGCCCGTTATCCTTCACTAAGACCACTAGTTTCTGCTTCAGAGCATCTCTTTCCAGAAATGTCCGCAATGTCCTGATTTCACCAGTGTGAGCACCAATTGTGAGGAGCCCCGGCTCAGTGGCTTGCAGTAGATGATAAGAGAGCCAGGCATTGTGGCCAGAGTCGGTGTCCACAGCCACCACCTTTGTAACCAGGTACCCCATCTCTGCCGAGCGAGGCACCATCTCAAAGGAGGCTGAACCTTCTGCTCCTGGAGAAGGATACAGAATTTGAGGGCTTTGATCATTTTGGTCCTGGATGAACACCTTCAATGTGGCATTGCTGCTGAGAGGTGGGGAGCCTCCATCTTCAGCCTTCACCTGTACCTCAAATTCCCGGAGTTGCTCATAGTCAAAGGACCTTTGAGAATAGAGGGTGCCACTTTCTGAGTTAATGGAGAGGTAAGACGGGAGAGGTAGCGCCTCTATTTTGCTAGTGAGGATGGAGTAGGTGATCCTAGCATTGCGACCAAGATCGGGGTCTACAGCTTTGATGCTGAAGATGGAGGAGCTAGCAGGATTGTTCTCTGCCACATAGACGGTGTATGAGGATTTCTCAAAGGTAGGGGCATTATCATTGATATCCGAAATCTCCAGTGAGATGGTTTTCTGTGTAGAAAGAGGGGGTGTACCTTTGTCTGTGGCTGTGATTGTAAGATTGTATGCTGGGGTGCTTTCTCTGTCTAGGGGACCATCTGTCAGCAGCTTATAGTAGCCATTAGCTGCTGATACTATTTTGAATGGGGAGGCATTCTGTAAATGGCAATTGACCTCCCCATTATCCCCTGAATCTTTATCCTTTATATTGATGAGGGCTACCAATGTTCCTAATGGAGAGTTTTCCGGAATTTCTCTGGATGAGGAGGCGAGAATTAGTTCTGGGGCATTGTCATTCACATCTAGTAGCTTTATTTCAACATTACAGTGTGCTACTAAGCCACCTCCATCCTTTGCTTCTATTGCTATGGTATACTTCCGGGTTTCCTCAAAGTCTAACTCTTCTTGAATTGTTATAAGTCCATTTTCTGGATGTAAATCAAATTTTTGATGAGTGTTATCAGCAATATTGCTAAAACAATAATTGATCTGACCATAGGAACCTTCATCTTTGTCTGTGGCTTTCACCTGTATTACAGTAGATCCCTTTGATGCATTCTCTTTGAGGCTGATTTTGTATACTTTTTGACTGAAGACAGGTGGGTTGTCATTAGCATCAATGATCTTGATCCATATTTTGGCTGTTCCAATTTCTGGAGGGTTCCCCCCATCAAGAGCTGTAAGTGTCAAAGTAATGACACTTTCACTTTCTCGATCTAACTGTTTATCCAGTACTAATTCTACATATTTGTTTAAAGAGTCTTGTTTAGTAATTGCTAAAATAAAATACTTATTAATATTTAGATGATATTCCTGGACAGAATATATCCCAATATCAGGATCTTCTGCTTGTTCGAGTGGAAATGTGGCTCCTGGTAAAGAGGATTCACTTATCTCTAGTTTGATATCACCATTTAAGAAATGTGGTGCATTGTCATTAATATCCTGGATCTCTACTGTTATGTAAAATATGTCCATGGGGTTTGCACTCACCACTTCAAAACTGATGGGGCAGAGTGCAGTTTCCCCACAGATTTCCTCTCTGTCAATCCTGTCTTTTACATACAGATTCCCATTTTCAGCATTAATGGAGAAATACTGCTTTTTGCCTAAAGAAAGGATGTGCAGGTTGCGATTTCCCACTTCTGCAGCACTCAGTTTCAGATCCTTGGCAAGATTCCCCACAATGGAACCCTTTCCCATTTCCTCTGGAATTGAATAGCGAAGGTGCTCCGAGACAGTCTGGCAGACGAAAGACATTAAGAAGAGGAGACATACTTGCCTTTTTACAGATCTGCTCTTAGCTTTGCTCCTGCCGTCCATCCCAACTGTGATGAAAAGTGCTTTGTCCAATCCAGTAAGCTGAGCAGTATAAATTCCCATTAGAAAGAAAGCATCAAGAGCGTCCTGGGATTCTCCTGAGTTTTATCTACACTGCAGTGGTTTTCTTTTCTCTGCCATGGTCGGTGAGTGTCCCTTAATCCTGCTCTTTGACTGCTCTGCATTTGGTGACTGGATAGTCAGAAGGCAGGAAGCCCCATTAGATTTCCAGCTCCTTTCTGGGAACTATGTTGGTCAACAGCGGCACTCTGAGTCTCAGATGCAGAACTGCAAGAAGCATCTTAAATATATTCAGATTCCCCCATCTCCCAGTTGTGATTGTTTTGTTTATGATGGAGATCTGAATCTGTAGCGCTTATGGTAAATAATGTGTGTTTACAGGTTTTTTGTGTACTTTTATCAATAGAACAAGCAATATTTTATCTCCGTATCAAGATAGCCACACTAACAGTAAAATGTATGCAAGTTTCTGAGTTCTACAGAGCTCTTCACTGGGTTAAAAAATAATGTTTTTTCAGAAGAAAAACTATCCAAAAGCAGATGTTTCAGCCATGAATTATGTAGTTTAGTCAGTAAAAGGTTGTTATTGATTAAATACAGAATCACTGTTATATCATGGTGGTGCCAGATTATATTAACTCTTCATGAAGAAAATATTTTTGTGAAATTACAATTTAATCTATTGAATGGTATTTTGTATCTAAAGTAAATGAAAACACCAATGCCAGTGCCTAGAAGTGCTACCCCTATTATATGGCCTGTGTGATGATTTCATGCATTATATGTTAGGGTATTTGGCTCAATTAGTAATTGTGCAGTACACAGAAATTTGCAACTGAAAGATCACGATGTTGTTATAATACACTTCATGACTGGTTCAGTGAAATTAAAACTTTAAATTTAGAAATGTATATGTATGACTCTAGAAGTCTATTAATAAATATGTGATATATTTCCTGGTGAAGGATTTTTAATAAACTTTTTCAAAGTGTTCGTTTGAACTCTCTAAAGACTTAGCACTGTGATGTAAGACAGAATTCTTCCAAACTGAAGCTGCTATGCACACATTCAAAGGGGGAAAATGGAAATTATATCCCTTAAATATAGGTTTATGAAATATAAAGATTTTCTTGAGCTTGGAACCCTGTTTTCATCATTTGGCATTCTAGCATATTCAGGAGTGTTGCCAATGCTTTGAAGGAGTCTTAGGAAAGTTGGTTAGGTCATTTGAAATTACCTTTTAAACTTAACCATTAGTTTTCTGTTCTTACTTTATGAAGATGTGGAAGAAATGAAGTCATATTCACTTCTTGTCATTAAATTAACCTTATTTATTTAAACCTGAATTTTAGAAAGAACAGGAGTGATTTAGATCTTGCCAAAGGTTATTGTTGAATAGTCGTCTAAAGAAGTGTTTCTCAACCTCCTCAGCTTTAAGATTTGTGGACGTCATAATTTCCTGGTCAGCATGCTGGGAGTTGAAATACATACATCTAAAAGTTGCTGAGGTTGACAAACACTGCTTTAAAGAAATAGAAAAAGACTTTCTGGTGACTAATCATATTATTATTTGTGGCCAATCAACAATGTCTGGATGGAAACAATGGATGATTTAATCCCCTTCTAATTCTCAATCCACTGCAGTGCATCTCTGCCTGCTCCATATTAAAAGTAGTTTTTCTGGCTTTGGCAGCTGAAGTCCTGCAATCCAGTTTGTCTATTGTGGTTTAGTTTTTGCTAGGAAGACCCCTTTATTTCAAAGGGCCACTGCATGAAGTGACAGGAATATTCTGTCAACTGGGTTACAACAGTATGCTGTCAGACCTAGGCTGCATCAAGGAAGCGTTAGTACAAAGTGAAGCGTTTATACTGCAATGGTAAGACATACTTGGAATACTGCATCTACTTCTGGTCATCATGATGATAAACAAACAAATAAACAAACAAATAAATGTTGGTGCTCTAGAAAGTGTTCAGAGAAGAGCAACAAAGATGGTAAGGATTCTCGAGGATTAACCATATGATGAACACCTGTGGGAACTAGGCATGACTAGTCTAGCGAAGAAAAGGATAAGGGATTACATGATAGCAATCTTTCAATATTTAAGGGACTGTCACAGAGAAGAGGGGGTCAAGCTATTCTCCAAAGCATCAGAGGGCAGGACAAGAAGTAATGGAGGACAGATTATTAAAGAGATCTAACCTAGAATTAAGGAGAAATTTGCTGTCAGTGAGATCAGTTAATTAGTGGAACAGCTTGCCTCCAGAAGTTGTGGATACTCTACCATTTTCAAGAAGAGATTGGGCAACCATTCGTTGAGCAGAGAGTTGAAATCGAAGACCCACAAGGTCCCTTCTAAATCTGTTATTCTATGATTCTATTAAACAATGTTCCAATAGCATAGTGCTCCTGTCTAACCTGCAAAGGATGATTTGAAACTCAGCAGAAACATTTTTAAAATTTTTTTCTTCTTTGGAGAAATCCAATTTTCCACTAGGCTTTAAGAAATGCTTGAGCTGCTGCTGTGTTTTCCTCCAGCTCACAAATAATCCAAAGGAGTAAGTATTGCAACTGGGTACTTACCTAATTGGGCTAGTTGGGAGCTAGGGTGAAGTTGAAACCCTCCTACCTAAAGTGACAAGAACTATAAAATGGTACATTGGTAATTTTTGCCTAAAAGGTGCCGTAAGGAAAGAAAAATGTAATACTAATTTTAAAATTCTGTGATGTTTCAAACCTGCGGCATTCTGCATGTCAAGCAAATTTCATAATCACCACAATAATGGAAAAAAAAATCCTATAACAGAAGTTACACCAGACAATATTGAGCCAAATGAACCAAATGAATTATAGCAAAAATGCAAGAAAATAGTTGGTGTATATATACGTTCTACAGTATATATAAACTTAATACCTCTGATTCATAGGATAACCATGCTAACAAAAAAAAAAAGAATTAGGCAAATTCTTAAATTATTACCCTTTTAAAATCATTTTGCCTTTTTATGTTCAACAAACATAAGGTTCTCTTACTTCTTAGCCCAGCATTATGCAAATAGCTCTATACAGGTGCTAGATAACGATTTCTTCCAACCAGCTTGACTCTTGGTAAAAAGCAGAGATGCTTCTTTGTAGGCAGATATTTCCTGTCATTGTTGCCTTTTGGATGTATTTCAATTTCCATGTCTAGCCTATAATTCTACGATATCCTGCTAGTTTCCTATCCAACTATTAACTCAAGCAGGGGTAGACTGCTGGGGGTTCACAGGGGTTTGGGAGAGCCCCTCGCTACAATTCTGTGCAGTTCGGAGACCCCCCCAATCCCAATCCTGGCTGGCCCCGCCCACCCCGCCTCGTTCCAGGAGTCCCCACCCGGCCCATTTGGATGCAGAGCGCACGCAGAGGCTCTTGAAGGGTGAAAAACAGGCCTTCCGGAAGTTTGGGAAAGCTGGAAATGGTCCCGTTTCTGGCCTCCACAGAGCCCCTGGCGCTTCTTCCTTGCTGTGTTCAGTTTGGATACAAACCTCTGCCTTTATTAGGAGTTCCACATGTTCAGACATGAGTATACACATGTGAGGCTGTTTTTGCCCTCCCCAAGGCCTGAGGAAAGCCTCCAAAGCCCGGGGAGGGCAAAAATGCCCCCAGCTGCCTTGGTACAGGAGGCTGACTAGGCCACACTCACCATGGCCACACCCAGCCAGCAACCGGGCAGAGAACACGTTGCTAAATTTTTTAAAGCCCACTGCTTAGCCTTTGGTGCATCAGCCACTGAACCAAAATCAGCTGTATCTTATACTACTCTTTAGTGCAATTCTGAATATTTTTACTATTCATTTCTACTATTCTTATTTGAATGGATAGAAATTCTGTCTCTCTGGATGAGGAAGAACATATCAAAGAAATATCTATGAGTGAAGTATGATGTTTCTATGTTTATTTAGTTAAAAGTATTCAAGAAGTTTGTGTATGAAAAACTGTTCTTTATAAAATAATCTGTTCAGCAGTTGCAGCTTTTGTGTTTTCTTGCACAGCAAAAAAGCCTCAAGAGCAAATAGTAGTACTGGCTAATACTTCAATCAAAATAAACATAAATAGCACCCAAATGAAAATAAAAGTTAAAAATTCTGAAGCACAATTTAAAGGAACAACCAAGCCTTGCTATCAATAACCAATGCAACGTATTGCCAATTGCCTGTTCTTATGATACAGAAAAGATTCAATTTTGTATGCAATTTAAATGCATCCTCATTTGTTTTTGCAAATAGAATGAAGAAGCTCATTTTGTGCTAACATAGTCCATGAGGATGTGGGACAGCTGGTTTTCCATTGAAAGAAATCATGTACCCTGCAATCAATCAACAATTATAGCAGAGTAATTATGAAGAAGTGGAAGCAAATATGCAAATAAGCTCAAATTAGGTTTTATAACTATTACTTAAAACAAAAATAAAATTTTTAACTCTCTTGATGAGAAACATGCTGATAAGAATTCAATAGAGATAAAAGCAAAGTTCTTCACTCCGGAATAGTATAAGGTTTCCTGTCTCCTGGGTCGGGCACTGGACTAGAAGACTTCCAAAGTCACTTCCAGGCCTATCATTCTATGATTCTATCTTGGATGCTTTAGTTTGAATGTCTACATTCAGTAGAAGAGAAGATATGATGGCAAAATTCTATGATTCTGTTGCCTTTGACCAGGAATTTAATTCTGTTTTAGTTTAATTAAACATTTTATATTACAGTACCTAGTTCTATGCTTATTAGCTTTGCATGACTACAGTACTTTTGATGGAAGCGTGAGCCTTACATAACATTTAAAAAACTTTTAATTTTATCTAATACCTAGAGAAGCTCTTTGTTCTAGAAAACATTTTGTTATAGTAAAATATAAGATATATTTACTTGTCTAAATTAAGTAATATATAGTGGCATTGTGACATATAATATTAGAAAAGAGTGCAGAGGACTGAAGAGTGAGTATTTTTAGACAGAGAACAGAAAATAGTCAAACAATTAATCTAAATGAAACAGATTGGCATATTCCTAAAATCATTGTGACATAAGGGAATTCTCTTACCTGGTATATTTTCTTAATAGTTTTGAAATTAATCTGTGCAATAATAAATCAAATAGTATCTCAGAAAAATATTTTGAAAAGAACTTTAATCCTCACTATAAAAGTTACCATCAACTTAATTAGAATAAATACTAATTTAAAATCATTTACTTCATAAGAACACTTACTATCTAGATAAAAAAAATACACAACTAAAATCAACGTGCTAATTCCCTTTTAAATATTATGGAAATCCTTTAAAAAGAAAACTTACCTTGCTATTGTATTCAATTGGACAATTCAAATTAATTATTCCATTTTTTGTGAAGGGTAAGTTAAATGGTTCAGCAAAATATCGGCAAGAAATATAACCTTATGTATTGGAACAGTAAAATAGAATAGAATCAGCTTCTGAATAAACTAATGTAGGAGTATGCTGCTTCTTAGGGAATAGATTTATGGAGTTGGCATTTAATTGATATTTACCTTCCCATTATTTTCCACCTCAAGATGCAAATTGCTTTCTCCATTGCTTGAAAGAGGCACCTCCGTTTTTCCATCACAAAGCACATTCTCTGCAACATGAATGTTTGGTGCCAGAAAGGTAAATTCATTCTTTCTGGATTCTGAGGAGAGGCAAAGCTGGTAGGAATAAGGCAGAGTCCCATCTTGAAAATTGGGTGGAAATATGACCCCAGCTGTGGAATGGGAAACGGGAGCAAAACATGGTAAGAAACTGGAATTTCCTGACTGCCGCAGTTTGATGGCAATGGCTAGAATCACTGACAAGAGGAATAAAAATGACATCACCGCTAAGGCCACTACCAAATAGAACTGCAAGTCGGACTGATCCTCTGAGCTGTTCATCTGGTTTTTCATCTCCGGAAGGGCCTCCTGGAAGTTCTCAGCAAACACCAGGTTCAGAGTGACAGACGCTGAGAGAGTCGGTTGTCCATTATCCTTCACCAGAAGGACCAGTCTCTGTTTCACAGCATCTCTCTCCATAAAAGTTCTTGCTGTCCTGATCTCACCCGTATGGGAGCCAACAGTGAAGAGGGCTGGTTCTGTGGCTTGAATCAGCTGGTAGGAGAGCCAGGCGTTGTGTCCGGAATCAGCATCCACAGCCACCACCTTTGTTACCAGATAATCTGCCTCGGCTGAACGAGGGACCATCTCAAAGAGGGCAGAGTCCTTGGAGTCTGGTGAAGGGGATAGGATCTGGGGGCTGTTGTCATTCCGATCCAGGATAAACACCCTGACTGTGACGTTGCTGCTGAGAGGGGGACTCCCGCCATCTTGGGCCTTCACCTGCAGCTGGAATTCTCTGAACTGCTCATAGTCAAAGGATCGCTGGGCGTAGATGATGCCGGTCTCAGAATGAATGGAGATATAGGAGGAGATGGGAAGTTCTTCAATGTTGCTGGTGAGGATTGAATATGTGATGTGTGAGTTTTGATCCAGATCCGGATCAAAGGCTTGAATCTGGAAGATGGAGGCACCAGAAGGATTGTTCTCTGGCACGTAGATGCTGTAGGAAGCTTTCTCAAAAGCAGGAGCATTGTCATTGATATCAGAGATCTGCAGCACAATGGTTTTGTTTGCACTCAATGGAGGAGTTCCTTTGTCAATGGCTGTGATTGTAATATTATACTGAGATGCTTTCTCCCTGTCTAGAGGTCTATCTGTCATGAGCTTGTAATAATTTTTAGATGATGGAAGAATCTTGAATGGCAAGTCATCTTCTAAATAGCAAACAATCTTTCCATTATTACCAGTATCCCTGTCATGTACATTGATGAGAGCAATAACTGTTCCAATCTGAGAATCTTCCAGAATTGGACTAAAAACAGTTGCAAATATAATTTCTGGCACATTATCATTCTCATCAAGGACCTTTACTTCTACTTTACAATGGGTCATTGATCCACCTCCATCTTTAGCTGCTACAGTCATCACATACTCTGTGTTTTCCTCAAAGTCCAATGGTTCCACAAGAGAAATCATTCCACGGGTTGAATCTAGGCTGAATTTCTGATTTGCACTCAGCGGTATATTGCTGAAGTAATATCTGATTTGTGCATTTGAGCCTTCATCTTTATCTGAAGCTAAAAGTTGCAGCACCAGGAACCCAACTGGTAGATTTTCCCTCAGATTGACTGTGTAGACTTCTTGGGTGAATATAGGTGCATTATCATTGGCGTCGGTGACATTGATCCATATTTGGGCTGTTCCAGTTTTTCTGGGTTTCCCACCATCTAGCGCAGTAAGTGTTAGCTGAACCGTTGGTTCACCCTCACGATCAAGTGGTTTCTGCAGTACTAAATCTGCAAATTTATTTCCATCTTGACCCTCTTTCACATCCAAAGTAAAGTAAGGATTAGTGCTAAGATGATAATTCTGTAAAGTGTTTGTGCCAATGTCTGGATCTTTGGCATTCCCAAGAAGGAACCTGGTGCCTATTTGGGTTGTTTCAATTATCTCCAACTGGATTACGCTACTGAGAAACTGTGGAGAATTATCATTTATGTCTTGTATCTCTATTTTTAGATGGTAAATATTTAACGGATTTTCAACCACTAATTCAATATTAAGAACACACAGTGGGATTCTGTTGCATATTTCTTCCCTATCTATCCTATCATTCACACAGAGGTTTCCATTTTCTGCACGGATTCTGAAATACTGCACCTTGTCCACAGAGATGGCATGCATTTTGCGACTTGCCAGCTCTCTGAGACTCAGTCCTAGATCCTTTGCAAGATTGCCCACTATAGAACCTTTTGACATCTCCTCGGGGATTGAATAATGAATCTGTTCGGAGACGGCCCGGTAGGAAACCGACAAGAGTAAGAGCGATAGTACTTGCCTTCGGATTGCTCTGCCATTCCCTCCTTGCCCTCGTTCCATCTCCTCTGCGATGAAGTGACTGCCTCAAAATCTCATCTAAATGCAGAATAGTAAGAAACACTCTCGTTTCTTCTTAGTGTCTGGGACCTTCCCGTTTCGCAAGCCTGCTTTGCATTTGTGATTTGCTCTTTTCCCTGTCTTAAACGAAATGCCGGAATCCCCCTTTGGGATGCATCTGTATAACAAGCAGCAGTTCTGCATTCTCTTCTGCGTCCCCGTTGGTTAAGAGCGACACCCTGAGGCCAGAGGGGAAACTGCAATACTTGCATGCTCACCGGTTTTTGAGGTGTTCAGAATAAATGCTATGTTAATCAACAGATTTTGGAAGAGTTGGCATTCTTGTGTTTCTTTTTTCTCACCTGGTTGTTGTTGGGAAAATAGGAAGAATATGTGCTGGATATGTTTTTGGCCTTGAGTTATTTGCAAAAATGATGAAATTGGGATACAAACAAACAAACAAACAAATAGGAAGAAGCAGAATAAATGGAAAGTCTTTTAATCACTCTAACAAATGTCCCAGGACTCTATGGAATTTTCTTCCTTGAAGGATCATAAGAAATGTTTTATTATGAACTGGAAATTTGTTCTAAAAATAATTAGAATTGCTGAATCATCAGAATTAATTTTGCTCTACTAGTGTTTATTAAGAATACAAGATAATATAAATCCGATATTCTTATATCTTTGTTTGAGGTTGTTAAATTTAATATAGTACTGAAGACATAAAATATGAGCCCTAATTAGGTGGCTAATTCAGTAAATTAGATGCTGGCCTTTGTAAGTATAAACTGGTTGGTCTATTATCCAATATTAGCATAAAAGCAGGTTGCCACAATTTTGAAAATATATTCATTTGGAGATAGGAGATACCATTGGAACAACAGCTAGGCTCAAAAATGCATGGAATCAAAAGTAATACAATAGAGTGTGAAAAACACGAAATATGAAAGGTTTGCAGTTATGTTATACTTAAAAACCAAACCAAATCTGATTCCAGACCGTATTGGATATACAGAATGGTTTAAAATACAGTTGCTCACCATGTTATCAGGAGCTGAAGTTCAGAATATTTGGATTGAACCAGTTACTTTAGTGCAACAACCAAAAAGACAAATTCTACACCTGAGAAGTTTACATTCTAAAATTCAGTGCAGAATTGAAACAGCAGATTTATGAAGAATGTTAAAGAAATAAAGTAAGAGCAGGACAGTTAGGCAGAACTTAATCAGTAATGATGTTTTCAGAGAAGTAGCCCATTTCTTTTCAATTTCCAAGCTATATCTACACGGTTCCTGGTCCTATAAGTGCAAAGCAATTGGTTGCAGATCCTTCAATCAAAAGTTGTAAAAAGTTGCATTTTCTCAGTTATATTTCTTCCTTATCAGATTTGTGTTTATTTATCTATTTATTTTATTTAGGAGATTTATATTGCCACCTATTCGCACATGGCGACTCAAGGCAACTTACAAAAATATAAAAACAATAAAACTAATAAAAGAGTCATATATAATAAATGAAATCAAATGAAATGAATTAACCCCTTGCCTTGGCGCCAACACATCATACAAGCCATTTAATGGGCTCCATCCCGTTCCGCATTCACCAGGCCCGCTGGCAGAACCACGTCTTCAGCATCTTCTGGAAGAGTATTAGAGTGGGGGCCATTCTAAATCTCTGGGGGAATGATGTTCCAGAAAGAGGGAGCCACCATGGAGAAGGCCATTCTTCTGGGTGGCACCAGATGTATCTCCCTAGGGGATGGGACCCTCAACATTCCTTGCCTTCCTGTTCTGTTTCTTTAATATGTTTTCAAATGCATTTTAGAGATTTTTACATACAGAAAAATTTGAGCAAATAGTATTAGTAAAAATCTTGCAAAGAAAACAACCAAGTTACTATTATTCTATCCTAGGCCTTTTGCAGGGTTCTTTCATTCCACAACTGGAAAGCCTATTTATATACTCCTGAAGTTTAAATTAGGATACACCATCAGAAGCCATAATTTAATAGTTAAAATTAAAACCATATATATCTATAATCAAAATACACCCAATATTTTTTTAAGTTAGCATGATTAATTAGTATGGCATAAGCCCTCTGTTGGTCTGCTTATCAAGTGCCATAGTGAACAGTGTAAGGCAAAATAATAATAATAATTGCAATCCTTATCCTGTACTTGTACTTTGCATACCCAGCCTCCATTCATTATTACTGGTATATAATGAAATCACTATATTTATATTGGGATTGGTTCTTCTGTTATAATTTGTTGTTTAAATGAAATTAATATTTAGACTTCTAAATTGCAAGTTGCCTTGACAACGTCATATAAAAAAGTGGCATCAGAAGTGTTGGAAAGAAATCTATTTAAATAGTTCTACGTTGTTTTGCATTATCATATCTTGGGGAAAAAATGGTATCTGGCAAACTCTAATTTGCTTTTACAATTGTAACAATATTTTTACATTTGCCAAATTGGATTAGTTCATAAATTAAGCTTATTCACATCACATTAATTCATATACCACAGGTGGTTTTAGACAAGCTGTTATATCTCAACCCAAGTCACCAATAGAATTGGAAACTGCTACTGGAGAAGCAGAAGAAACCCATCAATTGTTATTCATACTTGTAGGTTATTTTTGCTCATTATTTTGTGTTTTCATTCAAGGCATGCAACGTGTTACTTGAACTCACAATATTGGGCCCCTTTCCATTTATTTAATTAAATTTTGAAGACCTATGAAAAAAATGTCGAACCACTGGTAATCTGAATAGCTCTCACTTTCCACAACTCTCTTTTTCTAATACACAACCTCACATATATGCACGCATATGTGCAAACTGTCTCTCTCTCACACAACTAATATATTTTCAGTTACAAGGAGACTACACTTGCTCCAAAATCTGATCCTGAAATAATTCTAGTATGTAAAAGAAATGTTAGAAACCACTGAAACTGTAGAGGTTCGTCTGTATAACAAAGCTATGAGAAACAACAGGTGAATGAGATAATAACAGAAAGTAAAATGTGTATATAAAGCAATGTACCATAATATATTTTAAAGGATGGTTTAAAGGCAATACTAGTAAAAAAGAAAATAAGAAAACTTACCAAACTAGATTTATCCATCTCAGAACTTAGGATATTAGTTCCATTGCTGGCTAAAAGCTCATCAGACTTTTGGTTGCACGAAATATGTTCTGCAGATTGAACTTTGGGAGCTGGAAAAGTAATTTCATGTATCTTGGACTCAGAGGATAAGCAGAGCTGATAGGAATAAGGAATAGTCCCTTCCTCATAATTTGGTGGGAATATAATGGCATTGCTTGAATGGGGAATGGGAGCAAAGCATGGAAGAAATTTCAGATTCCCCGACTGTCGGAGTTTCATCATAATGACCAGAGTTACAGTCAAGAGGAACAGAAAGGAGATCAAAGTTAAGGCCAGCACTAGGTAGAACTGGAGCTCAGACTGTTGCTCTGAATCCGTGGCTTGGTGATTTATTTCTGGCAGTGCCTCTTGGAAGTTTTCAGCAAATATCAGATTGAGACTGACTGTAGCAGAGAGCGGGGGCTGCCCGTTATCCTTCACTAAGACCACTAGTTTCTGCTTCAGAGCATCTCTTTCCAGAAATGTCCGCAATGTCCTGATTTCACCAGTGTGGGCACCAATTGTGAGGAGCCCCGGCTCAGTGGCTTGCAGTAGATGATAAGAGAGCCAGGCATTGTGGCCAGAGTCGGTGTCCACAGCCACCACCTTTGTAACCAGGTACCCCATCTCTGCCGAGCGAGGCACCATCTCAAAGGAGGCTGAAGCTTCTGCTCCTGGAGAAGGATACAGAATTTGAGGGCTTTGATCATTTTGGTCCTGGATGAACACCTTCAATGTGGCATTGCTGCTGAGAGGTGGGGAGCCTCCATCTTCAGCCTTCACCTGTACCTCAAATTCCCTGAGTTGCTCATAGTCAAAGGACCTTTGAGAATAGAGGGTGCCACTTTCTGAGTTAATGGAGAGGTAAGACGGGAGAGGTAGCGCCTCTATTTTGCTAGTGAGGATGGAATAGGTGATCCTAGCATTGCGACCAAGATCGGGGTCTACAGCTTTGATGCTGAAGATGGAGGAGCTAGCAGGATTGTTCTCTGCCACATAGACGGTGTATGAGGATTTCTCAAAGGTAGGGGCATTATCATTGATATCCGAAATCTCCAGTGAGATGGTTTTCTGTGTAGAAAGATGGGGTGTACCTTTGTCTGTGGCTGCGATTGTAAGATTGTATGCTGGGGTGCTTTCTCTGTCTAGGGGACCATCTGTCAGCAGCTTATAGTAGCCATTAGCTGCTGATACTATTTTGAATGGGGAGGCATTCTGTAAATGGCAATTGACCTCCCCATTATCCCCTGAATCTTTATCCTTTATATTGATGAGGGCTACCAATGTTCCTAATGGAGAGTTTTCAGGAATTTCTCTGGATGAGGAGGCGAGAATTACTTCTGGGGCATTGTCATTCACATCTACCAGATTTACTTCAATGTTACAATGAGCTACTAAGCCACCTCCATCTCTTGCTTCTATCACCATTGTGTATTTCTCTATTTCCTCAAAATCTACCTCTTCCCTTATTGTTACAATTCCATAATGTGGCTCTAACTCAAATTTTTGCTGCACACTATCAGCAATGTTGCTAAAGGAATAATTGATCTGACCATTGGAACCTTCATCTTTGTCTGTAGCTTTGACTTGTATTACAGTAGATCCCTTTGATGCATTCTCTTTGAGGCTGATTTTGTATACTTTTTGACTAAAGACAGGTGGGTTGTCATTAGCATCTATGACTGTAATCTGTATTTTGGCTGTTCCAGTTTTTGCAGGGTTTCCTCCATCAAGAGCTGTAAGGGTTAAACTAACAGTACTTTCACTTTCATGATCCAATTGTTTTTCCAACACTAATTCTGCATACTTGTTTAAAGAGTCTTGTTTAGTAATTGCTAAAATGAAATATTTGTTAATATTTAGATGATAATTCTGGAGAGAATTTGTTCCAATATCAGGATCTTCTGCTTGTTGAAGAAGAAATGTGGCTCCTGGTAAAGAGGATTCACTTATCTCTAGTTTGATATCGCCATTTAAGAAATGTGGTGCATTGTCATTAATATCCTGGATCTCTACTGTTATGTAAAATATGTCCATGGGGTTTGCACTCACCACTTCAAAACTGATGGGGCAGAGTGCAGTTTCCCCACAGATTTCCTCTCTGTCAATCCTGTCATTTACATACAGATTCCCATTTTCAGCATTAATGGAGAAATACTGCTTTTTGCCTAAAGAAAGGATGTGCAGGTTGCGATTTCCCACTTCTGCAGCACTCAGTTTCAGATCCTTGGCAAGATTCCCCACAATGGAACCCTTTCCCATTTCCTCTGGAATTGAATAGCGAAGGTGCTCCGAGACAGTCTGGCAGACGAAAGACAATAAGAAGAGGAGACGTACTTGCCTTTTTACAGATCTGCTCTTAGCTTTGCTCCTGCCGTCCATCCCAACTGCGATGAAAAGTGCTTTGTGCAATCCAGTAAGCTGACCAGTTTAAATTCTCATTAGAAAGAAAGCATCAAGAGGGTCCTGGGATTCTCCTGAGTTTTATCTACACTGCAGTGGTTTTCTTTTCTCTGCCATGGTCGTTGGGTGTCCCTCAATCCTGCTCTTTGACTGCTCTGCATTTGGTGACTGGATAGTCAGAAGGCAGGAAGCCCCATTTGATTTCCAGCTCCTTTCTGGGAACTATGTTGGTCAACAGCGGCGCTCTGAGTCTCAGATGCAGAACTGCAAGAAATTTCTGGATCTAGGCTTTTAGAAAGAAATAACAAGGAAGCTCCTACATGCAATAATGCAATGTCTTTTAAAGTTCAGATTAGTTCTTGGTTGTTATGCAATAAATAAAAATGTTTTTGTTAGTTTTCTTATGACAATATTTGATTAACAGAGGAAAAATTGTACGATTTGTCTAAATATTTTCAATTATTTCATCTTCAGTACTACAGCAATATTTCTCTTAGTTTGTTTTCAGACTTTTTAAAGATGTTATAATATTGCCAGCTGTTTTCAATGAAAACTTCCAGAAATACATATGCAACTTCCTTAAATGAATATGGATGTTACTTTAAATTCCCTGTAAGTAAATACCTTGCCCCCACAAGCCTTAGATTTTACATATAGTGATATAAATTTAAAGCAGAATCTTCAGGTATTTCTTTCAATAAGGAGGCAAAAATCTGTTCTGATGCATTCACATACAAAAGGTTTGTTTCAACAGTGCAATTATCTAGCTTTCTGTAACTTTAATTCATTCTAAGCTTTTGCTTTCTTTATACCAGCTGTACACTCCAAATCTACCTGTCTAAACTCTTCCTTTATGATCTTTTTCATTTCTTTGTGTGTGTGTGCGTGCGCATGTGTTCAGATCTTCAGTAAACTCTTTCTGTAGCTACACTGTTTTGCTGTTCTAGACTGGTCTGCTTTCCTGCATTTTTCTTCACAGTGGAATTTTCATTTTTTTCCTTTAAGAATTTATCCTGTCTTGGATCCTTTTTCATCCCATATAATCCCATATAATCCCATTTATCCTTGCTCTCACTATGGTGAGTTTTTAGTTTCCCTTAAAATCAAGAACATAAGCAAAACATTGCCATTCCCTCAATGTCGTGCTTTGCCCACTTCCTCGGATATCTATGAGTTAGAATCTTGATTCTTCCCCCTTTCTCTGAAGGTGAAATTTGTCAGCAAAACAAATCAGAAATTTTTGGAAGATCTGTACTTGGCTGGGCTTCCCAATAATTGGAATGATTTCCCATTTGTATGACCTCATGACTCTTTGAAAAACTAGAGTTTCTGACAATATTGATCAGTTTGTTCATTTTGATTTTTGAGCAGGAAGGAATATTTTTAACAAATAATGCAATTCCTCCCTGCTTTCTGTTGCTTTTTTTTCCCTTTTAAACAAATTGCATCCTTCAGTTGCTATATTCCAGCCACCGGGTCTCTATTTTATGAATTAAATGATACTTGCCTTTCTATTTTAAGGATTCAGATTCAGTTTGTTTCCAAAATTCTGGGCATTAGTATCTAAAATGAGATTTTCATTTCATCTTCCCAAAATATATAGTTTAAGGCCTTCTAATGAAGTTGCCATGCTTTGTCCAAACACATTTTTGTTGATCCTTGTGAGGTATAACCTATTTTGTGCTAGCAGTCAGACCATTCAGACCATCTTTTGAGAATTCAGACCTTGTTTCCAGAAACCAAATCTCTCCTATTGACACCATTTGTATAATTCATCATTGACCTGAAGAACAGATTGGAAGATAACGGCTCTTTAATTCCCAGGTTTTTGAGCTTCCTTCTGAAAATTTCATTTTATGGTGAATAAGCTATAGCTGTTTTTTAGAGTATCTATTTGTATTTGCAAGAACAGAATTGTCAATAGGCTTGATGGCTCAGTCACATTCTTGTTCCTGACAAAGCACATGCTTCATGAACTGGTGTTTCTGGTCACCACACATTTGTTTTAATTCCTTTGTGCCCCTTTTTTAGAACTGAAGATAAATATTTGAATAGTAGTTGCTCCAATATTTCTGAAAGCATAATTTATATCATTATTGATTCCTTCATCAAGCTTACTGGATTTTATTGTACAGATTATGGATTCTTTTAGGATATCCTCAGTGACACTTATTTTACATAAAAGATTAAAAACCAGTAAACAGTTATTTAAATATAAAATCATTTAGAATAATACACCACCATATGGACAGATTGCTCTCCTTAATAGCTATTATTATAAATGGAGTCCCCTTTATTGTTCAAGACAGAACAATAGTTATGACACCTAGAAATTTTGCTTAACTTCCAGATAAAATAGCACATTTGGAATATATCATTGGGCAATTAACTGAATTATTTTGTGCATTATGACAATATTTAAAGAAGCCTGGATCCTGATTTTGACAGATACTTTGAATTCTCTTACTAAAACTGAGGTGCATTATCATCATTTAATCAGCTTCAACTCCACAGGTTGCTATGGATAAAGCACACTTCTTAGGTCATGTTAGGAATAACATAGGTTACCTAACGTAGTTTGGGTAAAATTATATATATAAACTATGATAGTAAGTTTAAGTGTGTGTCACTTTAAACTGCAAAGCATGTAATTTTGGGTGCGATGTGAAACCGCCATAAGACGGAGCAAGAGAACCTGATGATTGCTGACGATTGACTAGTTTGATGTATTGATGGTTTGTTAACTGCGTGTTTCCCTACTGCTGAGTTGCTGAAGGAACAGAGGAGTTTTGACTTCTTCATATCTCTACTGCGAGGAGATATATTACTGGACTGATATTTGTAAGTTTACTGACCTCTCTTTTTCAACACTGGAATTTGCAACTGAATAATCCCCGGACGGACTGAATTAGTGAATGATATATGGACTGTTTGACTATGCTATAACTCTTACTGGAATAAACTATTTAACTAGCACGGTGTATCTGTTTTACTGAGTGTAAGCTACAAAAAAGTTTATCTCACATATTTTGCCTGCCTGCCTTGACTGCCGTGCAGATTCTGCTAGGGTGTATCCCTAACAGGTCTCACTAGATGGTAGCATTTAAGAGAAGGGACATGGAACATGCCCACTTTATCAGTCCTGATGCAGCAGGTAGATAACCTCAAGTGGAGATGGCCCCACAAATAACATAGCCTTATGCCATGTTAAGGCTTTAAAAATCAGCACCTTGAACTGCACCCAGAAAGAAACTGGGAGCCAATGCAACACATAAATCAGCAGTGTAATATGAGCAAATAACAGGAAGCCCAACACCACACAGGCTACCACATTCTGTGCCAATTGTAATATCCTGGGGTCTTCAAGGACAGCACATATACAGCATGTTAACTAGTCCAACCAAGGAAAGGCCATGAGCAAGGCTTTCTTATTCTGGAATGGGTGCAACTGGTGAAGAAATTAAATCTTAACTAAGTTTGTCACATACTCCTCAAACAGAAAACATAAATTCAGGAGAACTCTCAAATTGTGTACCAACTCTGTTCATGCAAGCACAACCTTGTCAAAAGTCAAAGGTAATTAATTATTCATCAGACCAGAGAAGTGGGATGGGTGGGGGGTGTAATTGTGAATCTCAGCTATTATTTTGGGCTAAATTCATACAGCAAGCCATAGTTGATAAATTAAGGTATCACCCAGGATGAAAAGCTGAGAGTTATAATCCTACAATCCTTAACAATAAGGTGGCATTCATTCCTTAATTTTAATAATACATGCACCTCTTTATTAAAGTCTTTGTGGGCAATATTGAAAGTCAAAATAGAGCCTTTGATTACTATGTATTTCTCAGAATGATAGGAAACATTTCATATAGTAAAGGAAGCTTCTTCCTTTAGCACTGCCATTTTACCACTGCTGTTGTTGTGGTTAGCCAGCAGCAGGTGCAGATGGCTGAGGAGAGCGAGGACTCAGATGAGGGGCCAGGACCATTAGGGAGTGGACTGCTGCCTTCAGAGATTGTGGGGGCTGGCAGCAGCGATGAGGAGGTTCCCAAGGAGCCTGTGCCAAGTGCGCATGTGCACAGGATTGCTCACAGAAAGAATAGTTGCAACAGCATGGGCGACTAGGGAGTAAGGCTGCAAGGTAATGGCCTTTCCTTCAAGAAGATAAAAGCCAGCTATGAAGCGAATGTTCTTTGCAGGAAGCAAAATCATTTTGAAACTCAGCCTCGTGGACATTACAGTGTCTTAAGTTGGTATTTGAAGACGCCTGTGTTGTGAAATATTTCTTATCTGTGATTCTTCGTAGTCTCACACAGTTTTGGCGAGGTTTGTGCTTATCAAAGTTAATTAGTTTGCAGCAACCTTTTAACCAGGGATTCGTAAGACTGATTAAAAGGTTTTTGTTTCCTTTAGTTATTGTTTGTTTTATTGGAAAGGGGTTTGGGTCAAAACAGCTGTGATGACACAGTGGTTAGAATACAGTATTGCAGGCTAACTCTGCTGACTGCCAGCAGTTTGATCCTGACCAGCTCAAGGTTGACTCAGCCTTCTATTCTTTCAAGGTCAATAAAATGAGGACCCAAATTGTTGGGGGAAATATGCTGACTCTGTAAACTGCTTAGACAGGACTGTAAAGCACTGTGAAACGATATATAAGTCTAAGTACTATTGCTATTGCAGTTGCTTCTTTAATTGATGGACAAAAGAAAAATGCTATAGCTAAAATACCAAACTTTGTTCATTTCTTCAAGAAATGTGATAATGTCGCAAATAGGTCCAATATATTATCACAACTAATAAAACTCTGGTTTACTTCACTATTCCCTTTAGACAGGAATTACTATATTGTGGTGGGATTTAAAATGGATTTTTAATCTATGTAAAATGTCTCAGAACAAATTCCAAGTAAAGTTCCTTTTAGAGGGTTTTCTATTAGAAAAAGAGCAACTAACCAGTTTTTGTGTAAAAAAAATACATCTGCAGAAATGCTAGCAGAAAGCCCACATTTAGCTGCAGTGGAATCTACACAGAAATCCTTTTTTATTCTTTCTTCTAAGATTAAGATCACAGTGACTAACCTGAGTAAGAATCACATTTGTACTTCAACCAGAATATCTATATATAGATTAACATACAATGTGATATGATACACAAATAATTCCTGTGGAGCCCTAATTCCTCAACAATTCTTCAGATCATCACTGAGAAGATATCCTATTATATATTCAGCCACATAAACTCACTGGATGATTTGGACCAGTCTTCATCAGCCCGAACTTATAAAATGATAGGAGGAATGAGCATTATGAATAGAAAATCAATACACAAGGAAATTAGCCAGTCTTATCATATCACAAGAATAATGAAACAGAGGCAAATAAGTAGATCTATACGACAGACATATATTCTGCATTCATTTTGGAACAGTGTTCATATCAATAGTATGAACATTATACTAACTCCAGGACAAAACTGAAGGATCTTCGTAAAAACAAAATGTTAAAACATCCACTCAATAGAATAGAATAGAATAGAATAGAATAGAATAGAATAGAATAGAATAGAATAGAATAGAATAGAATAGAATAGAATTCTTTTTATTAGCCAAGTGTGATTGGACACACAAGGAATTTGTCAGAATAGACAAAATAGACCAATGGGAAATCACTGTTGAGATAAATAAGGGCTTATAGGATCAACAAAACACACTATTACTTTGAAATATTAAACTCACCTTGACTAAGATTTGTTCATCGTTCTTCAAATTTAAATCCCCACAGGCTAGGATAGAGTCACTCATCCCACAGGTCAGAGGTTGATTGGTTAGAGTATTTGAACAGTTTTCCTCATGAAAATTGCAGTGGCTTTTTCTAGAATCTCTAGTGAGTGAAATAGTGTGGCAGTAAGACTGAAGGAAGGCTCGGACTCCATCCATCCCAACAAATTGTGACACTGGGACTCCACTAAAATGTACACTTCCTGACTCTAACAATTTTGAATTCTTCCACCTGTACAGCCTGATGGTCAATAAGACAAGGAGGAATGTAAAAAACAAGCAGGAGACAAACACCACACCGATCACCAGATAAAATGTGAGGTCTGACTGAGGATCTACAGGAGCTGAGATGTTGCTCAGATCTGAGAGACTTTCAGGAATGCTGTCAGCCAGAACAACCGTGAGAGTGACGGAGGCAGAGAGAGGTGGTTGGCCGTTGTCCTTCACTAAAACCACCAGGATTTGCTTCAGGGCATCTTTCTCCAGAAAAAGCCGAGCAGTCCTGATCTCGCCCGTGTGGAGTCCCACGGTGAAGAGCCCTGGTTCTGTTGCTCTGATCAGCTGATAGGAGAGCCAGGAATTCTGGCCAGAATCTGCATCTACTGCCACTGCTTTAGTGATCAGGTAACCTGGCTCAGAAGAGTGAGGGGCCAGCTCTATTCCAGTGGAGCCATCAGTGGGAGGAGAGGGGTACAGGATCTCTGGCACATTGTCATTCTGGTCCAAGATGAAGAGAGTCACTGAGACATTAGAGTTGAGAGATGGGGATCCACCATCCTGAGCCTTGACATGGAACTGAATCTCTTGAATCTCCTCATAGTCCAAGGAGCTTAGGGCATAGATGGTCCCTGTCTCAGAATTAATGGAGAGGTAGGAGGAAAGGGGTGAGTCCCGCATTGGGCTATCAATGATGGAGTAAGTTATTCTGGCATTTTCTTCCCAGTCTGGATCACTTGCTTTAAGGGAAAAGACTGAGGCACCTTTTGGATTATTTTCTAGAAGGTAGGAGGTATATTTTGACTCCAGAAACAGTGGAGGGTTGTCATTTATGTCTAATACCTGGAGTGAAATAACCACAGACGTAGAGAGTGGTGGTGCCCCGTCATCCACCGCTGTAACAGTGATAGAGTAAGTTGGCAAGAGTTCCCTGTCGAGGGCTTTGTCTGTTTCTAAACTGTAGAAACTCTCCATTGTTTTCTTGAGCCGAAAAGGGAGGTTGCTGGGAATTGAGCATTTAATCTCTCCGTTGTCTCCTGAATCTCTGTCTTGGGCATTTAAAATGGCAATGACTGTTCCAGCTGGAGAGTTCTCAGGCACCGAGTTGATCAGAAAGGTGATGGCTAACTCAGGTGCATTATCATTTAAGTCTGTAACCAAAATCACAACCTTTGACCTATCACTCAGTCCTCCCCCATCCATGGCTTGCACTTCAACTTCATATCTTGATGATGTTTCAAAATCAAGGCTCCCCACAAGGATAATTTCCCCTGAAGTTGAATTTATAATAAATTGTTGGGAGCCTTTTTTGGTGATTTTTTGAAAAGAATATTTTAGTTCTCCGTTGATTCCTTCATCCATATCAATAGCTGTCACTGCAGCTACTATGGATCCTTTAGGCACGTTTTCCTTAACATTTACTTCATACATTGGTTGGCTGAAAACTGGTACATTATCATTTGCATCTAGAACAAAGATGTGAATCTGCAGTGTGCCAGACCTGATAGGTTCACCCCCATCAAAAGCCGTTAGAATCAAATCATACACTGACTGTTCTTCCCTGTCCAGTGATTTTTCCAACACCAGTTTAGTAGATTTGGCATCATTTTGGCTGCTTTGCACTTCCAAAGAAAAATGGTTATTGGCTGTGAGTTCATAATGTTGTATAGAATTTCCCCCCAGATCCGGATCTTGAGCTTCTGGTAGAGAGAACTGAGAACCAGGAATAGATGTTTCACTGATTTTCAGTTCCCACCTTATTGAAAGAAAGGAAGGAGCATTATCATTTATATCCACAATTTCTATTTCAGTGACATAAAGCTTTAACTTGCTTTCAGCAAGGATTTGAAATTTTAAGATGCATTTCTTTCCTGTTCCACAGATCTCTTCTCTATCTATTCTCTCACAGGTTTGTAAATGGCCACTGTTGGAATTAAGTTCAAAGTACTGAATTGTACCTGAATTAGAAATAATACGTAGTCCATGATTAAAAGGCTGCTTCCCATCTATTCCCAGATCCTTCACAACATTTCCCACAAAAGTACCTTTGCGTACTTCCTCTGGAATAGAATAATGGAGCTGACCAGAAATAATCTTCCAAGAATTCACCATTATAAGGCATTGTAGTAGAATTCCTTCTCTGTAGCTTCTTTTCTCCATTTACTTCCAGCAAGCAAGAATTGCCTGTGCTTGTATGTCTCTTCCTTATGCTCTAGCTGTTCTGTAGTCTAGGTATTTGAGTAGCACAGATATGAAGGTTGAGCTTTCTGAGCAGTTCTCTGCCAGACTGGTAAACAGCGACACCCAGGGTCACAATCCAAAAATTACAGCTACTTTTTGTAATGTTTCTTTGCTTATGTTAATGTTACTTTACCTGTAGTCACAAATCAGGCTGATTGTCTCAATGAAAATTATGCTTTCCATCCTCCAAAGATGAAAAAGTAGAACAACGATAATAAAATAGAACCTGGCTGCTGTTTGGTGACACATAAAAGCAGAAGTCTACCTAATATTAGAAGCTATCATACAATCCACGTACATGTTCTTTATTCTACGTTACAAATAATTGCAATTAGTCAATTAAGTTTTTCACTGAAAGCTACATCAAATCAAAAACAAAAAATCTTTAAAGACTTGACCCACATTTTTGAGTTAATACAATATATTGCAAATGAGACTCTACTCCCACTTCCCCATTATCTGCAAATAGGAGAGTTGTCAAATATGCTGGTCATATCGTGGTGACATGGGTGGATGAATTGCTCTTGAGTTTGTCTCTGGAATCTGTAGGCAAGAGAAAGCAGGGTGGAGAAATTGAAAAGGCAGTTCTGTGGCATAAATGCTTACTGAAGCACCAGCATATCCAACAGAGGTGAAGTGGTATTTAATACTTTTATTTCATAAAGTTTAACTTTTCCCCTTTAGAAGAATTGGTGGTAGATTATTTGTCTTGTGATTTTGCATGAGAGAAATGAATTAAATACATTTCTTCAAGTTACTAAGAGCATTTTTCTTATAACAATTCTAATAGTAATATAATGGAGAAAATTTACTAGTTATCTTGCTGTTTTACCATTTGTCTTTTGTTTTGCAGAAGTCAAGATAAAATGGAAATAAGAAATCAAAGCTATAATCTCAAATTAATAATCTCCATTCTAAGGCATTATTAAGCATTTTTCTAGGTTATATTTTTCCAGTCTGAGCAATCTGCATCTGTTTACAAAATGAACACTGATGGATACTTATCAGATTTTTCTTTCTTTCTTAATTATTCCTTAATTTTTTTTCCTGAACTTCCAGGTCCTTCAACATTATAATTTATCTATCATTGTCTATCATTTTTCATAAGCCATGATACAAATTAACTTAAAACCCTTGAATTCTTTTTTTATGTGACTCTAGCACTCTGTATTACATTCAATGAAAACTGTGTCCCCTCCTAATTTTCTTGCATGCTGGCAAATTCCATTCTATTCCATTCTATTGATGTGGCAAAAGATACAATCCATTTATGTATTTCACATGCTAATTGATTGAAGACCAGGTAGTGATATGGAACAGCTCTCCTGCTAATTTGCCTTTCAGTTACACTAATCCATTGAGCTCTTTTCTATTACTTATTGGATGTGTAATGATGACCTCATCACTATTTTAACATCAGTTATCTTGCTGTTTTACCATTTGTCTTTTGTTTTGCAGAAGTCAAGATAAAATGGAAATAAGAAATCAAAGCTATAATCTCAAACACAGTATGATCAAAGCATTGTATACAACTCATAAGCCTGTGTCCCACAAGGCAAAGACAAGTGAGCAGAAAGCGTGACATGTGCTGACATGTGACAAATGACATGTGACAAATGAAATCTGCTGAAATAGGGTGAGAAAGTGAAGTTCTATTTACATGAGCATGTTAATACATGAGCTGAGCATAAATCAGTCCATTAATTAAGATGTGGGAGAACACTTTTCCTCTACTTCTGAAAGTAAGTATTTATAATACTTACTTTTTGTTTGAAGTACAACTGTTTATGACCAGTCTTTTGAACTGAACTCAACTCCTGGTATCTCCATGAACGTATTCAGTTTTTTCAGCCTCAGAATGGAAGTGGTTTGCTATAGCTTTCTTCTGGGATGTTTCTCAATTCCCATACTAGAGGAAGCTCCATGTCAGGCTACAGAACTTTTCCCATTCACCCAACTAGAATGAACTTCTGAAAACATATCAAAATGTATCAAAAAGGAATACTTTATTGAGATGAGACAATGCCTGTAGGAGTTCAAAGCAGCGTCTGAGGTCTCTCAGGCATACAGGGATACATAAGGGAGTTTAGAACCCCTCCCCTTATCTCGATGTGTATTTAGTGAAACAAAAGCCAGTATGTTAATTCCTCTGCACCCTTTTGTAAGGAACGATCTTTTTCAGTTTCCCAGGGCATACCTAATTTCCCCCACCCCCTTTTTAGAACGAACTTTTCAAGATATTCCCAGGACACATCTCACTGTGGAATTTTTATGATCTTCTCATCTCCTGGCTGTGCCTCTCAGAGGTGATAGTTTTCGCCATCTGGCTTTTCTCACTCCATTGTATCATGTGTGGGTTATACAAATTTGATATAAGATTAAATATATTCAGGTTACATCAAGAAAGGATTTCTTTATCAGCCTCCCCCCACTTTTCTTCTTCCACTGAAGAAATGACAGATACACGGATCTGACACTCCATTAAGTATAGTCAGTAGTGCAAAATATAAGGAAATTAATAACATAAAAGTGAAAGAAAAGAAGGGTAAGAAAAAGAAAAAAGAATGTAGAGAAAGCACTTCATTGCCCCACTGAGGACAATACCATCTGTGGAGACATGTACACTCTTCACTCCACCATGCAATATTATAAATGGTAGTAAACATATTAATTGATATATGGCACAATCAGTAGCATAATGCATTCCTTAAGGCAATTTGATTATCTAGTTCACGGGTGTCAAACTTGCCATATCATGTTGCTGACACATGACATATCGCAACAATTTTTCTCTTCGCGGAACTGGAGTGGGTATAGCCTGAGTGTGGCACATCTGATCTGTGGGTTGCCAGTTTGACATCCCTGATTTAGTTGAAATACTTGCAGGAAAATTACACTCATGTTCAAATAAACCACTAGTCTATTAATGATTATAGCAGTGAAAAAGTTGCTAAGTCACCACCTAGAGAGATTAGTTCTCTATTTCTTCCGACTGAATAGGAAATTGGCAAAAAATTCTCCAGCCAAGTATGAAGAATGTCAAGGGGGAAACAATCTATAGTATTCAGTCAAATATACCATACATGAATCCTCTCAGCATTTCCAGAGTCAATATAGGAGCTCAAAAACACATTTAAATAAAAGGTTATTTTTTTTTGTCTTTCTTAAAATCCTCTAACTTATCTGCAAATTTCATTCCTTTCTACTAAAAAACTTATATTTGCATTTTCCTTAATTAGTCAACAAGTGAATGAAATTCCATTTAGCAATTGTAAGGACCAGTCTCTCCCCACTTCAAAAATAAGTATGAACTCTTGAAAAGCTTGTATTTCAAAAGGAATATTTTATTGAAGAGGGAAAAAGCATGTCAACATTCAAAGCAGGGTCTGATATCCCTCAGAACATGCAACTCAGATAAAGAGAATTAGAACCCCTCCCTGTAGTCTGATGTGGATTCCACCAATCCACAGGTGGGAACATGTTATTTTCCCCTTGTCTCTGAGAAAGCAACTAAGGAAAGGTTCCCAGAAGTTTTCTTCTGGTGTTAGAATCTATATGGCCCCTTCTCCTCTTACAATCTTTCCAACAGGTAAGAATTTTCAAGGCTTCTGGGGCACCAGGCAATGGTTATAAATCATGTAAAAGGTATACATATTCAATGCAAGAATTAAGATATTTAGGTTACATTGAGTGGAAAAACTGTATTAAAACCACCACCCCTTTTCTTCCATTGAAGAATGGCAGATACATGGACCTGACATATTGCCCTCCTCAAAAAAAATGAGAAGTCCACCTGGAAGACATAAAACATGTGTTACATTAAGACTGGTTACATTAAGATGGTTTGTGAGAGTATTTCAGGTGGAATTTCTGTAACAATGTGGGGGCTTTTACATGTTCATTGGCTACCCATTCATTTTGGTAGGAGGGTAGGTGTTTCCATGCTACTAAATATTGTGTGGAGCCATGGTGAGCGCATGAGTCCAGAATATCTTTAATTTCAAAATGTTGTTTCCCTTTCACCATGATGGGGGTTGGAGCTGTGTGAAGAGGGGGTCTGATCATTGAAGTGATTTCTGGTTTGAGTAGGCTGTAGTGAAATACTGGATGAACCTGTTTAAGTGTATTAGGGAGTAGGAGTTCTACAGTGACAGGGTTTATGATTCTGGTGATGGGAAATGGGCCAATGAATTTTGGTCCCAGTTTCTTAGAAGGTTGTAATGATTGTAGGAACTTTGTAAATAAGTATACGTAGTCTCCAATCTTGAACAATTTGGGTTCAGCGAGTTTTTTGTCAGCTTGAGCTTTAAAAGCAGTTCTAGACTCTTGTAGGGCTAGTCTGACCACTGGTCAAGTGGCTTGTAAATTGCTTATCTACTCTTTAAGGGAGGTGAGGTAAAAGTCCTTGGTGGGTAGCTCTGGCATTGGGTTGAATTCTTGTCCTGTGGCTACCTGGAATGGGGTGAAACCAGTGCTACTGTGTACTTAGTTATTGTAAGCTACCTCTGCAAAAGGTAAAAGGTCAGTCCAATTGTCCTGTTGGTAATTAATAAAGCATCTTAAATATTGTTCTAATTTGCCATTGGATCTCTCTGTCCTGCAATTGGTCTGGGGGTGATGTGAAGAGCTCAAGCCCTGGGCAGAGCCTAATAGGTTTAAAAATGCCCACCAAAATTTTGAAGTGAATTGTACACCCCTGTCTGAGATAATGTGTTGGGGAGCTCCATGGAGGTGATAAATATGTACTAAAAACATTTTTGCTAATGCCTTGGCTGTTGGGATCTTCTGGCAGGGTATAAAGTGGACTTGTTTCAAAAAAAGGTCCGTTACAACCCAAATGACTGTCTCCTGAGCTTTCAGGCAGCTCCAATATAAAATCCATAGAAATATCTCTCCAGGGTGCTGAAGGTTCTGCTACTGTTTGTAGAAGTGTGTCTTCTTTTTGCAGCTGCACAGATAGGGGAGCTAGCAACATAGCTCTCAATGTTTTTTAAGGGATGGCCACCAGAATTGTCTTTTGATGAAGTGCAGAGGTTTTTACAAATCCAAAATTTCCAACTATTTTGGAGTCGTGGCATTGTTTCATGAGGATCAGTCTCTGGCTGGCAGGGACATAAAGTTTGTTCTCTATCCAGGTTAGACTGCCTTTGAGTAAGCAAATATTTTTTTTAGCTTGGAGCCAGTTGTCCTTAAGTAGTGCCTC
Source organism: Pseudonaja textilis (assembly GCF_049901715.1). Classification (NCBI taxonomy): domain Eukaryota; kingdom Metazoa; phylum Chordata; class Lepidosauria; order Squamata; family Elapidae; genus Pseudonaja; species Pseudonaja textilis. Next base: position 108,511,064 of record NC_141992.1, read on the forward strand.
CTTAAATTAAATTTGGAAGCTGTTGGGTTATCAGCAAGTGGTTCTTTCTTTCCTTGTGCTCAGGTGATTGCTTTGAATGCTAGTTGGGTTGGTTGGAGCATGGGTTTTACCATTCCAATATTTCTGCTGTTTATTGGGGTTTCCTGGACAGGGCATCTGCCAAGAGGCTTTTTTCCCTTGGGAGATACTTGAGAGTGAAATTAAAGTGTTTAAAATATTGCACCCAACGTACTTGTTTAGGGGAGAGTTTCCGTGGAGTTTTCAGGGCTTCAAGATTTTTATGATCAATCCAGACTTTGAAAGGGATTATGTTCCCTTCTAGCAAATGTCTCCATGTGAGGAGGGCCCATCGCACATCATTTGCCTCTTTCTCCCATATGGCCCATCTTTGCTCGGATTCTGTCAATTTCTTGGAAGTATAAGCACATGATTGCAATTGTCCACGTTCATTCTTTTGGAATAGGGTTGCTCCTACTGCTACATCACTCGCGTCCGCTTGGATGACAAATGGTTGCTCTGGGCCTGGGTGTTTCAGGATTGGTAGTGCTGAGAATAGTTGTTTAAGTTTTTTGAATGCTGCTTGGCATTCCATCACCCAATTAAGGCATTGCCTTGGCTTCGGTTCCCCCCTTTCATTTTCATCAAGCTCGTAATGGGGAGGGCGATATTTTCAAAAGCTGGAATGAACTAATGATAAAAGTTTCCAAAACCCAGGAAGGTTTGTAGTTGTTTGCGAGTTTGGGGTGGCTCCTAATCAATGACAGCTTTTTGTGAGTCCATTTCTATTCCCTGGTTCCAAGAAAGCAAACACAAGACAAATGCAGCAGTATAATCTGTTTAAGTTTCAGCTAAGAATCCTGTTTCTTCACAGATAAAAGGCTGCCTCCAACTAATTAGCTCTGACAAGAAAGAGTCTTGCCAAGTTTTTTCAAGTCTGAAAAAAAACAACAGGTAATATTTTACAAGAGTCTTCAAATACCAACTGTAATGTCCATGAGGCTGAGTTCAAAACTTCTTTGCCTTCTGCAAAGAAGGTTAATTTCACAGCTGGCTTTTATCTTCTTGAAGGAGGGGCCATTACCTTGCAGCCTTACTCCCAAGTTGCCCGTGCTGTTGTAACTGTTCTTTCTTCTAAGCAATCCTTTGTGCACACGCACTTGGTACAGGCTCCTTGGGAACCTCCTCATCACTGCTGCCAGTCCCCACAATCTCTGAAGGCAGAAGTCTACTCCCTAATGGTCCTGGTCCCTCATCTGAGTTCTCGCTCTCCTCAGCCATCTGCACCTGCTGCTGGCTAACCACAACATCAATATAAACTAGGATCCCTTTGTACAAATATTCATGGAGCATCTCGTTAATTAGTTGCATAAATAAGGGGCTCCTTGTAGTCCAAAAGAAAGTACTTTAAACTGGTAGCACCTCAGTGGGGTGTTAAAGCAGTCTTCCACTCATCCCCTTTCTAAATTCTGATGCAGTAGTATGCCTCTCATAAATCTAACTTTGAAAAAAAAAATCCTTTAGAGAGGTGGGCCAGCATGTCCCATAAAAGGGATTGGGTACATATTTTCCACAGTGGTGGTGTTTAAATTATGGAAATCCATGCAGAGGCATAGGGTGCCATATTTCTTTTCATGGAATAATACTGGGGATGCTATTTTCAGTCGGGTAGGTTCGAAGAAACCCCTTTTTAGATTTTTGTCAATAAATGTTCATTTAGTTCTCTAGGGCAGGAGTCGCCAGCCTTTTGGACCTCAGGGACCACCAAACTCATAATTTTAAACCCCAGGGACCACTAACCAGTTCTGTGGGCATGGCCTAATTTGTGGGTGTGGCTTGGTGGTCATGTGACTGGCTGGGCATGGCTTGTATGTAAATATTATAAATATTTATATAAATATTGAATTTTTTATAAAAAGAGAGCAACTTTTACCCAAAATCAGGCAAAGCAGGCAGGCAGATTGAGTTGCTCACAGAAACATTCAGTGATCTATCTATCTGCCATCGGCTACCTGAGTCTGTCACATAAAATTTGCCTACCATGAATCTGCACTGAATAATAGAACCTTCAGTCCTAAGGGAGGTTCAGCTGTGTTTAAAAGCAGAGCTGAAGATCTAAAGACTAGCTAGAAAGCAAGAAATTCAACCATTTCCTGCTTCCTAGCTAATCTAAATTTCCCGGCACAGCAGAACAGATGATGGTCAGAAAAGGGAAAAATAGCAAGTTTGCCGGGTAAGGAGTAGGCAGGGAGGGTTCTTGCGGGCCATGTGGGCAGCGCAGCCTTGTGTTCCTGTGCAGCCTGGATTAGTTGCTTTGGGAGGGTGCTCTGGGGGTGAGATTTCTCTGTGGCCCACCAAAATTTTCTCACAGCCCACCAGTTGGTGACCGCTGCTCTAGGGGACATGCAGTATATTTTCGGTTTTGGAAGTTTAGCCCCTGGCAGGATCTCAATGGCACTATCTGTGGTATGATGAGATGGGAGGTCATCAGATGCCTCCTCACAAAATACTTTGGCCAAATCCTGGGATTCTTTGGGGATCTTAGTAGGTTCAGCAGGCTGGCTAGCCATGGCTGTTTCTCTGCTCTTTTCCCCCTTTGGGATGTTCATGAATGTTACATGTTTCTGGAATTGTACGGTTCCTCTCTTCCAGTTTATTTTTGGATTCCATTTCCGTAGCCATGTGAGTCCTAGGATTAATGGCCCTTCCATTCCCAGGGCTACAATGAACATGAACGTCTCATTATGGTACCCCAGTTTTATTTGCAATGGTTCTGTGGCAAAACTGGCTGGCTCCCCCCCCGATTATAGTCCTGTCTAATTGACAGAAAGTAATGGGGTTTTCCATTCTCCTTAGATGGATCCCCAATCTCCCAACTGGGATTGGGTTGATTAGGCACCGGGTGCACCCCGAATCCAATAATGCTGCTACTTCCTTCCCCATCCCTCAGCTGGGAATAAACAGTCTTAGGGGTAGAGTGAGTGGTTTGATTGGGTTGCTTACCAGCGGTTTGTCTTCCAGATCGCTTTTGGACTGGCTCAAGTCTTCTCGGGGTGCTGGAGTTTCTTCCTCTGGGTTTGGAGGGGAACCAAAATCCCATGGCTTCTTGGCTTCTCATAGCAGTTTCTTTTCCTCAGGGGTTGGGTTTTCCAGGTTTCCACCCTGATCTGGCTTTCTGGCAGGGGTTTTTGAATGGCACTCTGCTGTGTGGTGCCCCTCCCTCCCACACTTTAAACAACCAGATGGCCTTGGTGCCATGGCGGTTTGGGGTTTGAAAGGCTCTCGCTTCCCCTGGGATGGGGATTTTCTCCAAGCCATGCTGGTGCGGTACTGGTTTTGGGTCATGTCCATCTCTGCCTCCTTTGCCATCAGGTACCATTCATGCAGGTGGCTAGGGGCTCCACAGGCCAGGCAGCCAGTGTACAAGTCATCATTGAGTCCATCTTTCAACCATCAGGCTAGAATATCTTCTGGCCAGTCAATTCGGTTGGCCAGGTCATGGAATTCCTCAGCAACAGCCCTGCTTTACAACCCTAATGCAATCATAGGCTTTTCGATCAGCGAGGAGGTCTTTGAAGCAGTAGCCTAGGACTGTCATGAATCAATTGAGATTCTGCAGCTCTGGAGCATCGATGTTGTGCAGGGTTGCCATCCATGTGGCAACTGCCCTTTCTAGGGTTAGGGTGACAACTCGCACTTGGGCCCCCTGGGTTGGGAAGTTCCACCCATATTCTTCATATAAGTCAGGACTTGTGCCAGGAAAAACCCCAATTTCTGGGGGTGTCCGTCGAATTTCAACCCCCAAGGGGGGATCTTTCCCTGCAGCTGTAGGTCTCTGTGTTGGTCAGGGTTAATCACTTGCTCTGGAATGGCAAGAGGTCGGGTACCTGGCATGGCTGCTGGTCCTCTGGCTTGGTTGGTTACTTGATCAGTTTTGTCTGGATCAGGGGTGATGGCTCGGGTTTCCTTGGTTGCTGGTTCACTTGCTCTCCTTCGTTGGTGACCTGGTTCATCTTGTATCATCTTGTATAAATTCTGACATTTTTTTTAATGTCTCTTCCTCATTTTAAAATCAGATTTAATCCTTTTAGCCCTTTGTAAATACATCAACGATAGGATATTTTGACTTTTGCTGAATAATTCTTGTTGTATCTTTAATCTGTTCATTGAATCTATTATGTCTGCATATGTGATAACATTTTTCTTACTGTAATTGTCTCCAACACGGAAAGCATTTGAAGGAGAGGCTAATGGTGAAATTGTTAGGATTATTGTTTCCCATATACAATACTGTTCTGTTATTAAATTTTATCTGATAATACATCTTTTTTACATGTTTATCCTCTATTGTGTCTCTTTATTACAAATTTTGAAAAGGATAATATAAGAATCTAAGCCTTATGACAGCACATCTGGAAAAGAAAATCAATTGTATTTTTCTGGTCAATTTCATACCAAAATAATTTATTAAAGTCTGTTCCAGTAAGAAAAAAAGCTAAGGGAGTTGATCTAAGCTGACTCTAGAAGGTAACATTGTTACTGAAATAAATATTAAGGAGCTCTTGGAAAATGCTGATTAAAGAATACAAAGCTTCTGAAAATGAATTATGGCTGTAGGATTATAAATTTCTCAGCCACTTAGCCTGTTTCTCCTCTGGATGTACATAATACAAGAAGTTAAGAAAAGAGCTATTATTATTAGATGTACAACATGGTTTTCATATAGAAAATAGGGGTACATAATTCACAACAGAAACAACTAAAAATACTGATCTTTCAATCTCCCAAGAGATTGTGGATAGTCAAAATTCGATTTAAGAATTTAGAGGATATCTTTACAGACAGTCCTCAACTTACAACTGGTTCATTTATGATGATCTGGAATTATGAAGGTTTTCAAAGGGCGCTTTATGGCCTGTAAAGCACTTCCAGTCATCACAAAATGTTGCACCATTACTTCTGCAGTCACATGAACACAGTCTGGGTGCTTGACGACCTGTTTGCACTTACATTGCAACCAGTTGCCCCATGGTCATGTGCTCATCATTTGCAATCTTCTCTGCCAGCTTCCCTAGAAAGTAAATGGGGGAGCCAGCAGGGAAGATTACAAGCTGCTGCCACTTGCTGAGAGGACTCCCTCATATCTCTGGTGGCTTGCTGAAAGAGCTATCTGCCAGATGAAGCTGGAGTCCTTTGATAGGGTGTAGAAATGGAGTTCAAATCCTGAAGATTTTCATACATAGAGGAGCTGGAGTCCTTTGGCTGGGTGCAGAAACAGAGCTCAAATCTCTGTACATGCATGCTGCTAGAGGAGTTCTCTCTTATGCTTATGGTGGAAAGCTGAACTCCTTCAGCAGGTAGCTCTTTCAGCCAGAGTTTGTCACCCAGAAACAGGAGGGATCCAAAATCCAAGCAGAGAGATGAGAGGCAACTTGTTAATGTAAGAAGTGTGGGGTGCCTCAGGTAGATGGGAGGGGCTATGGCAGACCTGGCACAGCCCATACACTGGTGCTGAAAATCCTGCTTGGATTTTAGTATGGAGGATTTTTAGCTCCTGAGCAGACTTCCCTTGGTCTCCCGCTCCCCTTAAGGTACCCTCCATTCCTTACCTGGGACAGCGTCCATTTAATGACACATGAAATTGCCATCACAAGTGCTAGGATTGCAGTTGCTGAGTGAAGCAGTTACATGGGAATCTTGTTTACTGACTATTTTGCTCATTGACTGAGATTCTGGTCCCAATTGTGTCATAAGTCATATATATATCTGTGTATATTGTGACTCATCCTTAGATATTATTCCATATTTTAGTAAAAAATAAATGAAACTGATGGAAATCATGCTGAAGAATTTGCTCTTGTTGATAACCAAAAGCCTGCAAACTCAAGTATAGATCAGCCTTTAAAAACTGTGGAATTTATGATTTGGGTGGAGAAGAAATAAAACCCAAGAACAAATAAAATGGTTTTATCTTTTATCTTTTGATGATGCATCCTTTCCAGCCTTATTAGTATGATTACAGCAGATAGTCTCCCGCTCAGTTTTGATATTTTAGAGCAACAGTAGCACTCTGATAAATAATTTAGATATGGAATGGGTACAGAACTTCTCTTAATCATTTGTGCAAAAAATGCAAAGGTCTTTTATTTACTTTTACTAAATTGGTCCAATCAATCCAGAGTTTTTAATGAGAGATACAAATGATCAGGTTCAAATTATCCAAATTTGGACATATTATATGCAAAGACCTCACTCTCCAGAGAAAGCTCTAGTGCTATGTGAAAACAGGATGAAAAGAAAAGAAAAAAAGAGAACAACCAGCAGCAAGGTAAGTGGATTCAGTTACAGTCAAAATGCAGTGGTATTGAGATACAGTCAAGATATAGTGGTTGACAAGTGCGCCATTAGAAGACCAAGAGTATGTTAAGGTCAGATTGTCATGAAGGAAGTTTATCTAGGTGGCTACTAAGACTTGATGTACAATCAATCAATCAATCAATCAATCAATCAATCAAATAAACTGGCTCCCCAAATGATGAATGTTAGGATATATGATCAAACAAATGGGTGAGAGAAAAGCAAATGTTTTAAGTGCCCTTAACAACCTGAAAAAGGCAAAGAAAAAGAAAAACAAACAAGCAAAGAGACAAAAATGTCATCTCCTCTTCCACCAAGTTACCTTAGGATTGGAAGGAAAAAAGGTGATGTAATTTGGAATTTTTCAATCCTTGAGAAGGATTAAGGTGTAATCATATGTGTATCTATTTATTACACAATATTATCTGAACATTATTTTAACTCTTCAAAATATTAACTTTTTTGCTGCTAATAAAAACTGTATTTGCCTTCTGATGACTCATAAGGAAAGGACGATAAAGAAGAATGATAATTTTTATTGCCTGACTGAGATAAACTGGTTACCTATGGGATTGCAGATCTGGGAAAACTATTATGGTTCCAATAGAAGAGAAAGGAATTTTGATTTAAAATATTTTGATTGTCACCACTCCTAGAATCAGTGGTGGGATTCAACGTTTTTTAACACCGGTTCTGTGGGCGTGGCTTGGTGGGCGTGCTTCGTGTGTGCATACATACACACAGAGGTTTTGATACTGACCTTCTCCTGCAATCCTGCACTCTCTCTCTGTGTTCAGCAGCTGATGCACGGCAATCTGCTGTGCCGCATGAAGCAGCTGAGCTTCACCACCAAGAAATAAAGGTCAGTATAGAGCCAGGGTGGGCAGGCAGGCCCAGCAGCTGATCGTCAGAGCAAACTGGTTTGCTCACAGATGATCCTCAGAGCTACTGGTTCGGCCAAACTGGACTGAACCGGTAGAATACCACCCCTGCCTAGAATGGTGATAAATATATAAGGCAAAACAAAATTAATGTTCTTTTTAGAGTTTTTCCTTCTGAAAGGAAATGGTCATCCCACATAAAATAAACATTTATCTTTTAATTTTATTGAAATCAATTCAGAAGTAGAAGGTATCAATGACAATATTCTCATTTGAGTGCTTCTAATTTTAGAAGAAATGGCATTTAAAGGCAAACACAGATCATTACAATGTTACATCTAACACAAATATTACTACTATAAATATTAGCTAAATATATAATAATTATGTTGCATGACTTATAATTCATATATAATTTTATTAATTTTACATATAATATTCAGTGCAACATCAACTTAATAAACTGAAGCAAAACAGACATTGAAGTCTGAAATGAATCCAACATTTAACAAATAATTGATAATGATAAATCAATCATATTTGCTTGAATTATATTTATAACAGTATCAACAAAATGGAAACAAATATTAGAGTTTGATCTTAATTTATAAAGAAAATGAATAAAACTCACCATGCCCTTTCCAGAATCAAAAATTTTACCTTCACTGACCATAACAGAGGTATCAGGTTTATCCTCACAAAGAATATTCTCCACTATTTGGACGTTGGGTCGCAGAACAGTCAGCTCATTTCTCCTGGACTCAGTTGATAAACAGATCTGATAAGAATAAGGCAAAGTCCCATCTTCGTAATTTGGAGGAAATACAGTACCAGTCTTTGAATGAGAATTGGGAATGAAGCATTGAAAAAAAGTGGGGTTCCTTGACCCTTGAAGTTTCATAATAATAGCCAAAATCACTGCCACCAGGAACAGAAAGGATACCAAAGTCAAAGTCAGAACCAAGTAAAACTGCAGCTTGGACGGATCCTCTGAGTTATTAGGTTGGGCATTCATTTCAGGAAGAGCCTCCTGGAAGTTCTGAGCAAAGACCAGGTTGAGGCTCGTGGTGGCTGAGAGAGGTGGCTGTCCGTTATCCCTCACCATGATGACCAGCCTCTGCTTGGTAATGTCTCTCTCAAGTAATGCTCGAGCTGTTTGGATCTCTCCCGTGTGGGAGCCGATGATGAAGAGCGAGGGCTCTGTGGCCTGCAGGAGATGAAAAGAGAGCCAGGCATTGTGTCCAGAGTCAGCATCCACAGCCACGACTTTTGTCACCAAATAACCTGAATCGGCTGAGCGAGGCACCATCTCAAAGAATGATGAACCCTGAGTTGTTTGGGAAGGGTACAGGATCTGGGGAGTATTATCATTCTGATCCAGTACATGCACTTTGACTGTGACGCTGCTGTTGAGAGATGGAGAGCCTTCATCCTGGGCTTGCACTTGCAGCTGGAAGTCTCTGAGCTGCTCATAGTCAAAAGATCGTTGAGCGTAGAGAGTTCCAGTCTCAGAGTTAATGGAAACATAGGAGGAGAGAGGCAGGTCCTTGACGTTGCTGTTAAGAATGGAGTAGGTGATTTGAGCATTACGATCCAGATCGGGGTCAAAAGCCTTAACCTGGAAAATAGACATTCCGGATGGGTTGTTCTCAGGAACATAGGCAACATAGGAAGGTTTTTCAAATGCTGGAGGGTTATCATTGATATCTGAAATTGGTACTGAGATGGCTTTATCTGTAGAAAGAGGAGGTATGCCTTGGTCTGTGGCTGTAATTGTTAAGTTATACACTGGTGTTTTTTCTCTGTCAAGGGGGCCATCTATGAGGAGTTTGAAGTAGTTATCTGATGATGAGACCACCTGGAAAGGTACAGTTTCCCTTAGGTAGCAGGTGACTTTCCCATTAAGTCCAGAATCTCTGTCATTGACTTTAATGAGGGCAATCACTGCACCAGGTAAAATATCTTCAAGAATGGGGCTGGATAGAGATGTAATAATTACTTCTGGAGCATTGTCATTCTCATCAAGAACCTCAGTCTCTACACTGCAATCTGCAACTAGTCCACCTCCATCACTTGCCCGTATTATCATCATATAGCTTCCTCTGTCTTCAAAATCAATACTTTCCTTAAGTGAAAGTGTTCCATCGATGGGATCCAAAATAAAATTCTGATTCACATTTTCTGGATTTTCCCAGAAAATATAAGATATCTCAGCATTTGACCCTTCATCACTATCAGATGCTTTCACTTGAAGCACAGAAGTCCCTCTTGGTGTATTCTCTTTCAGACTTGTTTTGTAAGTTGCCTGGGAGAAGACTGGTGGATTGTCATTTATATCAATAACATTGACTTCTATATTAAGAGTCCCAGTTTTCACTGGACGTCCTCCATCTGAAGCTGTAAGAATCAAGTGGTATGTGTGCTCTTTCTCCCTGTCCAATGGCTTTTGCAAAATTAATTCTGCATATTTTCTGCCATCTTTGCTCTCTTGAACTTCTAGCTTGAAATACGGGGTTGAGCTCAAATGATAACCTTGAAGGGCGTTGATTCCAATGTCCTTGTCTTCAGCATTTCCCAGGGCAAATCGAGCTCCTGGCAAATGAGACTCACTCAAATTGAGACTGATATTTTTCTTTCGGAAATATGGAGCATTATCATTAATATCTAGAATGAAAACTTTTATGTGGAAAATATTCAAAGGATTATGTGCCACAACTTCTAACTGCAGCATACAAATAGCTGAGTTTCCACAAATCTTTTCCCGATCTATTCTGTCATTCACATATAGATCACCACTTTGCTCATTGAAAGCAAAATATTCTTTTTCTGAAGAGACAGCAAGTCTGCATTTTGATAACTGTTTGACATCCAGCTCTAAATCTTTAGCAAGGTTCCCCACAAAGGATTTTTTTTCAGTTTCTTCTGAAAGTGAGTACTGAACCTGTTCAGGTATCCCACAATTAACCAAATCCCAGAATATGAACAGAAAAAGTACTTGCCTCAAATTGAGTTCCTTTATTCCCTTTATGTAGCTTGCTTCCATTGCTGTCATTGTCTTTCTTGTTTGTTTTTTTCTTCTTAGTGTAATAGCTTCCAATTTCACACTATTTAGCAATAATATTGGAGGAAAGAATAAACTTTCATGGAGGAAAATGTTTTTTCCGGAACACCTTTTAGAATAAAGCTTTCTGCTGCATCTTTTCCAGTCAAGTGAAATGCAACTGTCAGGATACAGCTGCAGAAGAATAGAGGACTGATCCAAGGCTGTTATTGTCCTATAGTGACATCCTGAGTCTATACTGTGAACTGCATTTCCTTTTAATTTCATGCGATTTTTTTGTTACAAAAAACATAGAATATTATTCAAGCTGTAACTAATTTAATGATTTTTCAGTGGCATGGTAACATCTATTGCTGAGCAAATGGTATACATTTTTTTGACATTGTTTTAATTTTCTGACAAATGGAAGTGGGGTACCTAATTATTTTTCACGAAATGAACAGTCACAACCTGGATTTCACATTCTTAATTCTTGAAGAGTAGAAGATGTGGAGAACATCAAGATACTCAAGTGAGTAGAAGAATTATGATTTTCAGTAAGCAACAATATGCACTTGAAAGTCAAAGCCCACAATTAATCAACTAGCAGTTGGGATATAGATTACTATATAAACAAATAAACCATCAAGATGACTATAAACTCATAATTCTTACTAATAAATCTACATCTAGTATTTAATTCCAAGAATAAGTTCCACGTATTTATTTCTTATTCCATTTCCATAGCATTTGTGCTACAGAAATGTTTGTACAATGTGTGAGTTAGAGAGCGAATACTGAATTTCAGCATTCATCCTAAACCTATGAAATAAATCCTCCTGATTTAATTGAAGGCATTGCATAGTGTTGGAAAAAATATTCATCTGGTTCAGTTCCAAGCTGGGAGAAAGGCACTGGAGACAAAATGGAGGCTGATTGAATGAGGATCCATTTATTGATGAAGCAGAAGCATGTGGGTGGTTCTGGGCAGCTGACCACATGGACTTAAGAGTGAAGGGTTTTTATACTTTCTCTTGGGCTTTGCACTTGAACTTCCTGTTTCTGTGCAAGAATATGTATTCTATTGGCTGTTGTCAGACTCCTATGGTGCCATGTACCTCTTTATCTCTTAAGTGCTGACAACTGCTGAGGCTATTAAAAAAAGGTGGGGGCTGCTTTCCAAGCGCATGTTTCTCCATTTCTCATCCAGTGAAATATAATATTCTGCCTTTTTAATATTTCTCAATATATTTCATTCTTCTAGGAGAGGGGTAGGTGTTAACTTTCTACAATAGTAATGAGTCCTTTAAGTTCAATCAAGCTTTTGCCAATCAAATTCAATGGAACATATCTTCCAAAGAAGTTTGTTTTTAAGCAAACAAGTGAAAATGTTAAACTCAATATTTTATCTAGACAAAATAAAATAAACTGTAATCTATTTCTTTAAAAAGTATAGTTGCTTGCTTTTGAATTAATACAGGTGCATCCAGAAATCCAGAAATAGGAAGCTGACCAAACTGAGATATTCCCCTGGCCTGGAAATAAGGAGATATTGTTTATCCAAGTTCAGATTGATCAGTTAATTAAGTAGGAAGTCAGTGACAGGGAACAAGGGCAAAATGCACATGTACAAAAACTCAGTCTGCTAATTCCTACACAGTTCTCAAAGTAGTGGCTACCTCAAACTGGAGGGCTCTGGAGAGGCTCTTTTCTATTGCAAGTATAACAAGGTTACTTATACCAAATGTTCCCTCACGTAGGACTAATTTGATGTAGACACAAAAGCAGTCACAATGCGCTTTGTTGGGGGCATGGGGAGGCAGCAATACATAAATGGACTTATTTATTCCAATAGATTAAACTCGTGGTTCCAGTAGATTAAATCCAAAATTTTCCAAAACTATTGAAAATAGTGTCAGCTGTGTTTCAGATCCATCATTATCATTATTTTAATGGCTTGCAAACTTACTGAATTTCTCCAAGTCAAGAAAGTAATGCAATTTTAAACTGAGTGCACTGACACTATCTATAACATGGGCACCATCTATAAATCATATACATTCACTGCTGATATGATTACCTACTGTACAGGAATATCTTTACATTAAAATGGCCAGTTTCTGGAAATATAATTTCTCCTGTGTTGCACTAAGTAACAACCTAACTTAAAAAATTGGAGGCCGTATAGGAGATGCCATTTGTTTACATACATAATTCCCAAACTGTATGCAAGTAGTGTTTCAGCGCACTACAATAAACCTACAGGGATGTCATGGGATACTTTAATTTTTTGTGGGAAATATATTAGTTAGACATCTTGTTTAGCCTAGAGGCAGTGCAATAAAATTAGAGAACCAATAACATTTGGGAACTGTTATTTTTATGGCATTTTCTTCTTCAATAATCTTTACAACAGTCATAGTTTTCTTGAAATTCTCCTCAGAGTTAATAAGGAAGCAGGTTTGAGCCATTTTACAATCCAGACTTCTTAGAAACAACATGAGACAGCTGAAGATACGTTACCAAGAGAATATTCAGTAGGGAGAATATGAATGTAATGCAGTTAGACATCTGAAAGAAAATATTCCTGTCACCTAACATTAATCTAAAGTGGGATAAATTATGCTACGTATTTTCTTTCCTCTGTTCTATAATATCCCTAGAAAATTAAAACATAAATTAAAAGGGAGAAGAGTGACATGCTTAAAATATTATGTCTATGTCTTTCAAATAAGGTTTTCATATAAAAGATAAAATGTATTAAGAAAATCTAATACATTTCTAAAAACATAGTATTTTCACATCAATGATCCTGTGAGTATAATAACCTGAACCAATTCCACAGAAATTTCATATGACCAATATGGTAAACAAACAGATTTTTACAAGGAATACAAAATCAGACATTTAAAATACCTAGTATTAAGCTTCATTAGAGAAAACAGACTGATGGGAAATCACTGTTGAGATAAATAAGGGCTTATAGGATCAACAAAACACACTATTACTTTGAAATATTAAACTCACCTTGACTAAGATTTGTTCATCATTCTTCAAATTTAAATCCCCACAGGCTAGGATAGAATCACTCATCCCACAGGTCAGAGGTTGATTGGTTAGAGTATTTGAACAGTTTTCCTCATGAAAATTGCAGTGGCTTTTTCTAGAATCTCTAGTGAGTGAAATAGTGTGGCAGTAAGACTGAAGGAAGGCTCGGACTCCATCCATCCCAACAAATTGTGACACTGGGACTCCACTAAAATGTACACTTCCTGACTCTAACAATTTTGAATTCTTCCACCTGTACAGCCTGATGGTCAATAAGACAAGGAGGAATGTAAAAAACAAGCAGGAGACAAACACCACACCGATCACCAGATAAAATGTGAGGTCTGACTGAGGATCTACAGGAGCTGAGATGTTGCTCAGATCTGAGAGACTTTCAGGAATGCTGTCAGCCAGAACAACCGTGAGAGTGACGGAGGCAGAGAGAGGTGGTTGGCCGTTGTCCTTCACTAAAACCACCAGGATTTGCTTCAGGGCATCTTTCTCCAGAAAAAGCCGAGCAGTCCTGATCTCGCCCGTGTGGAGTCCCACGGTGAAGAGCCCTGGTTCTGTTGCTCTGATCAGCTGATAGGAGAGCCAGGAATTCTGGCCAGAATCTGCATCTACTGCCACTACTTTAGTGATCAGGTAACCTGGCTCAGAAGAGCGAGGGGCCAGCTCTATTCCAGTGGAGCCATCAGCGGGAGGAGAGGGGTACAGGATCTCTGGCACATTGTCATTCTGGTCCAAGATGAAGAGAGTCACTGAGACATTAGAGTTGAGAGATGGGGATCCACCATCCTGAGCCTTGACATGGAACTGAATCTCTTGAATCTCCTCATAGTCCAAGGAGCTTAGGGCATAGATGGTCCCTGTCTCAGAATTAATGGAGAGGTAGGAGGAAAGGGGTGAGTCCCGCATTGGGCTATCAATGATGGAGTAAGTTATTCTGGCATTTTCTTCCCAGTCTGGATCACTTGCTTTAAGGGAAAAGACTGAGGCACCTTTTGGATTATTTTCTAGAAGGTAGGAGGTATATTTTGACTCCAGAAACAGTGGAGGGTTGTCATTTATGTCTAATACCTGGAGTGAAATAACCACAGACGTAGAGAGTGGTGGTGCCCCGTCATCCACCGCTGTAACAGTGATAGAGTAAGTTGGCAAGAGTTCCCTGTCGAGGGCTTTGTCTGTTTCTAAACTGTAGAAACTCTCCATTGTTTTCTTGAGCCGAAAAGGGAGGTTGCCGGGGATTGAGCATTTAACCTCTCCGTTAACTCCTGAATCTCTGTCTCGGGCATTTAATATGGCAATGACTGTTCCAGCTGGAGAGTTCTCAGGCACCGAGTTGATCACAAAGGTGATGGCTAACTCAGGTGCATTATCATTTAAGTCTGTAACCAAAATCACAACCTTTGACCTATCACTCAGTCCTCCCCCATCCATGGCTTGCACTTCAACTTCATATCTTGATGATGTTTCAAAATCAAGGCTCCCCACAAGGATAATTTCCCCTGAAGTTGAATTTAATAGGAACATTTTTTTATTGTTCTTGTTTATTTCCTCAAAAGAATATTTTACTTCTCCATTGATTCCTTCATCCATATCAACAGCTGTTACTGTAGCTATTACGGATGCTTTGGGCATGTTCTCTTTGAGATTCACTTCATAGACTTGTTGGCTGAAAACTGGTACATTATCATTTGCATCTAGAACAATGATATGAATCTGTACTATGCCAGACCTAATGGGATCACCACCATCAAAAGCTGTAAGGATCAAATCATAAACTGATTGCTGTTCCCTGTCCAGTGATTTTTCCAACACCAGTTTGGTAGATCTGGTTTCACCTCTTTGCATTTCCAGAGAAAAATGGTTACTACCTGTGAGTTGGTAGTTTTGCACAGAATTTATCCCCAGGTCTGGATCTTGAGCTTTTGGTAGAGGAAATTGTTCTTTTAATGCTGACATCTCACTGATTTTCATTGTCCATTCCTTTGAGAGAAATTGAGGAGCATTGTCGTTTATATCTGTGATTTCTACTTCAATTCCATAAAGCTTTAGTTTACTTTCAATAAGCATCTGGAATTTTATTATGCATTTTTCTGTCTCTTTGCATATTTTCTCTCTGTCTATTAATTGGGAAATTTCTAAATGCCCACGGTTGACATTCAGAATAAAATATTGAATTGTACCTGCATTAATGATGACACGAAGTCCATGATCTAAAAGTTGCTTTCCATCCATTCCCAGATCCTTTGCAATATTCCCTACAAAAGTACCTTTTGGCATCTCTTCAGGAATGGAATAATGGATCTGCCCAGAAACTGCTTCCCAAACAAACATCACAATAAAGTATTGCAGAAGTCTCTGTTCATAATTCCATAATCTCTTTGTTTTCTTCATTGTTTTGCTACAATATAAATAGCACCCACTCAGGATTAAAAGCTCTTTTGATAGTACTTACTGACTGCTGAGGCTCTTTTGTGCTGTCTCAAGTTCCAGTTGAAAATATATTGTATCCAGGTTTGGAAGCAAAATATGCTTCTGTTTCACTGTCGCCTATCTATGCTTTGGTGTGCTTTAATATATTGAGAAAGCTGGAGTGGCTCATTCTTACATTTTTGTTCCTCAGTGGTAAATAGTGACACCTAGGGGCTCAATCCTAAACTGCAGAATATCCTTGGTCATAGAAATAATATACAGTATTTGCCACCATTTGTTTTAAAAAAATCTATACTGTTTTTTATTTTAAAAAATAACACAAATAGGACAGTTACAGTTAAAAAACAAACAAATTTTAAAAGAAACAGCAATCAATACAAGGGAGCCAATGACTAATCAAATTCAGAGAGGAATAATGCCCACCAAAAAAAAAAAAAACCCTGTCCTCATCACATAGCAATTAGTTCATATCAATTAAGAAACTGTTACAAGATTACAAGAAAAGGCAAGTGCTAAGATAAAATTTTGACCATGGGAAAATTATAAGCTTATATTGAGATAGTAACAATCAGTCATTTTGCATGGGACTTTCCTTGAAGACAATTCTATGATTTCAGGTAGTGCAGAATGCTGTGTTGGCTATTTTTTCATGGATGTGATCAATGTTTTATCACACCTATTCTTGGTGATTTGCACTGGGTGCCTATTGCAAACTTATTTCATAGTATTGGCATAGATTTATGATCAAACTCTCCCAAGAGCTAAGTTCAAATCCTCTGACTACATGTACATATCTGACTTGTTTTCTTGGCAATAATGCAAAAGGGCTTCCTTCTTCCAGCATATCATCTTGCCAGACTAAGATATAGTCTTGAGATTTCCTAATAATTTGAAACCCTAAACAATATCTGCTCAAATATTATTGAAATGCATTTCTTGTTATCTACTGGCCTGACATTTGTGGTGACAGCAGTAGCAATAAAAATGATGATCACAATGATGATGACAACAACGACAATAATAATGATTGGCAATGCCTGGAAACAGAAAAATAGAAGAGAAAAAACTAGAGAAGATAACAAAATAAAAAGACATAGAAATAGAACAACTATGGCAAAGGTAAGCAAGGGTAGTACCAATAATAATAAGGTGCCTTGGATGAAATTCCAAAACAATCGGAGCACCGCTTGAAACATCATTGGCATTAACAAATTTTCCATCAATCAATTGCAAAAGGCGGCTTTACTCAGTACATCCTGCAGTGATATCTGTAACACCCACATCTGCCTGTTCCAAGTCCTTGGTAAGGACTTGATAGATAGACAAAAATGCCAAACCCAGTCTCAACATCTGGCTGACTGTGCAATTAACAACAACAACAACAACAGATAATTGAAGAAGAAAAAAGGGCTTTGAAAGAATATCTGAAGGATGATGAAGAAGATGCACTGAAGTTAATATGCCAGGAAGGCTTCCTGAGACCAAACTGGCCTACAAGAAAGACCAAATGAAGAACAGAATGGAGGCATGGGAAGACAAAGCACTACATGGCCTATACATTAAAAAATAGCAGGGAAAGCAGATAACAAGAAGACCTGGCAATGGCTAAGAGTTAAAGAAAGAGACCGAGGAATTAATTCTGGCTGTGCAAGACCAAGCCCTAAGGACAAATGTATACAAAGCCAAAATTGAGAAGACAGGAACAGACAGTAAGTGCCGCCTACGCAAAGAAGCTGGAGAAACAGTGGACCACCTGGTAAGCTGCTGCAAGAAACTGCACAAACTGACTACAAGCAACAGCATGACAAAGTAGCAACTGTTAGATCGAGTAGATCGGGTTCATTGAGACGCGAGACACAAAGTGAACTTCAACTCTTTATTGAAGTATACAGTTTCTTACAGGACCTGCGAGCCGCATGGCTTTTCTTATACAGCCGGCCGGCGGCTCGGTGGCCAATGACAGGGCTTTGAATCTCTCACGATTGGCTCGGCCAATCGCGGAAGGTTCTCGGCGCACCAATCGCAGTGGTCAAGTTAGCCAATCAGATTGCGGTCCATGTGGACCAATCAGAATTCAGGTTTTCAAGAATGTTAATATAGAACAGCAGCAATGGTGCATTAGAAGATCTGCAAGAAATATCATTTGTCTGTAGCAAGAACTGATAAAAAATAGAAAAAGTCATAGAAAATGAAAAAGTTAAATTGCTCCAGGACTTCAGAATCCAGACAGACAGGCACCTGCCACATAACACTCTAGACTTGACAGTTGTAGATAAAAAAGACAAAAAAGTCTGGATAGTGGATGTGGTAGTGCCTGGAGACAGCAGAAGAGAAGAGAAAGAACTGGAGAAGATAACAAAATACAAAGACCTACAAATAGAAATAGAACAACTATGGCAAAGGCAAGCAAGGGTAGTACCAATAGTAATAGGTGTCTTGGGTGCAGTCCCAAAACAACTGGAGTACCACTTGAACACCATAGGCATTGACAAATTTTCCATCAGTCAATTGCAGAAGGCAGCTTCACTTGGAACAGCTGTCAGCCTCAAGATCTCTTCGGGTACCCTAACTACTATCTATCTCATTTATTTCTCCCATATCTTCTCTATTGCTAGGCTTAATTCTTTCGGCTGTCATTAGCAACGGGGGGAGGGGTAATTGTGGGGGGGAAGAGAGCTGGAGGTGTTTTGCATTCCTTTACTGTGGGCAGAAAAGGAGGGGGTGTATGATTTCTTCTTTTCAACTTTCCATTTCCTTGCTAGCCTCTATCCCTTTTTGCACAGCTGCGAAGTCTTATTCAAAATATGTCAAGGTCAACAGACAGAGGCCTCATCACCACCTGAAGATGCCCACATGATCATATTCAGAACTTTTAATTGGAAGAGACTTCTGGATTTCGGGGGGTGGGAACAATTCCATTTCTTTGTATGTGTGATCTGCGCGCCAAATTCTCAGTTTCGGAATTCCATTTGTAGCTTCCTTTTCATTCTCCAGTAAAAGGATAACTTTGCTCTGATCCATGGAGTCTGGGTATTTCTTTCTTGGATTTTGAAAGGAGCACACATTGACATTATTCCGAAACTCACCATCAGCCCATCCGGAGAAAACACCAATTTTTCCTCCGAGGGGGTTTCACATCATGTCATCTCCAGCCAGCAATGAAGATGACCAGGGAGCTGTGGGGGGGCAGCCAATGCTGTTACCAGAGATGCCAGCCGCCGACTTGTTAGCTGACCTTACTCTGGAAGAAACTCCAGCTGAGATGCCCAGATGGTCATTAGGAGTTGGATGGAGAGATCCGGAAGACCCCCCCCCCTCCTGGAATCACTGTAAGTCGAAGTGGTGCGAGGGAACGGCTGTGGCAAGAGGGGGAGGAGATGGAATGCAGGCTGGATCAAGCCGGGAAAAGCTTTAAGGATGCCTCTGATAAACCCGGCAGGGCTCCAATATATGAGGGGGAAGGGGGAGCGAGTTCAGCCTGGGGAAGTCGGGCTGCCACCACCCCCCTGGCCCAGCCCACGCCAGCGCAACAACCAGCCACCGCCCGGGGAGCCCCAGCAGCGGGGGTAATGCCTAGAAGACGCCACCTGCCCTCCTTAGATGTGAAGTTTGGAGGAAATCCCAAGGACTTGGGGTTTTTCCTGGTGCAGGTTGGAAGCTATATGGCAGAATATGAAAGGGAGTTCACCTCTGAAGCAGCCAAAGTAAGATGTGTTACCAGGACCCTGGAGGGGATGGCAGCTGACTGGGTGGTGACTTTGTATAATGATAACTCCCCCCAACTGCGAAGCCTTGATGTTTTCATGACTGCTTTGAGGAGGAGGTTTGAAGACCCTCTGGCGGAGAGAAGGGCCAGGATCAGAATGAAAACCATAACTCAAGGGGGAAGATCAGTTGCTGACTACACCCAAGAGTTCAGACAGCTGGCATATCGCATCCGAGGCTGGTCCCAGGAGGCTCTAATAGAAGCCTACAAAGATGGCCTAAATGAAGAGGTATACCACATGTGCATCTCCAGAAGGGATCCACATGACTTGCAGTTGTGGTACCTGCTAGCGGAAGAGGTGGAAATAGATCTAGCCCGAAGCAGATGCAGAGGAGGCCCCGCATGGAGCAACCTGCTCCCTCCCCGGCTCCGAGAGACCCCTAAACCCCGAAAGGGAGGGGTGATGACAAGGGCCAAATCTACTGCCTGTTTTCGTTGTGGGAAGGAGGGCCACCGGATTGCGGATTGTCGAGTCAAACCAGATCCAAAGAAGGGACAGGGCCCAGGAAGGAAGCCCGAATCCTCCCCAACCAGGCCTCACGAAACTGGGCTAAAGATAGGGGAGGTTGTAGAAGTCGCTCCCCCAGCGGAAAAAGAGCTGGGACCTCCGACTCCTCCCGACGAGAGCGAGACCAACTCGGAAGACGACATCCCGGTAAGTCCTAACCGGGGCCCCCTTACCATCCCAATTAAGTTAAGGGTGCCCACCTCGGGTACCGAGGGGGAAATGCTGGCCTTATTGGACTCGGGGTGCACGAGGTGCCTAATTAGCATGAAAGTAGTTAAGGGCATGGGCATTGGACTGAGAAATTTGAAAATGCCCATATCCTTTTGCCAATTGGATGGGTCTGAGGCGGGAGGTTGCCCTGCACGTTTTATAACGGAGCCCTTAGAGATGACCATGGGAACCCACAGCGAGACCCTGTGTTTTATTGTGGCTCCCGGGATGGAACAGTCCCTAATCTTGGGATTGCCCTGGCTTCGGAAATGGAATCCCCAAATGAACTGGAGAGAGGGGTGGATACGGATTCGTACTGACCAACCTCCGGGAAGGGAGGAGCAACCCCCCCTGGAAACTGGGGAGAATCCCCATCCGAAGCCCCAAACCCCTGCTGAGACAGCTTCCACGGGGGCCGAGCGCATAGAAGGGGAGGAGAAAATCCCGAAAGAGTACTGGGACCTAAGAGAGGTGTTTAGCGAAGAGGCCTCCGATGAGCTCCCTCCCCATTGGTCAACCGATTGCAGCATTGAATTTCTACCGGGGGTGATGCTCCCGAAACCAAAGATGTATTCGATGACCCCAAGGGAGTTGGAGGAATTGAGATCGTTTATCGACAAGAACTTGAAATGAGGTTTCATCCAACCTGCCAGACCTCGAGTGGCGGCCCCTGTGATGTTCCGCGAGAAGAAAGATGGCTCCAAGCGCTTGGTGGTGGACTATCGAAATTTGAACGCGGTGTCCGTGGAGAACGTGTACCCCCTTCCTCTAATGAAGGACATGTTAGCCCACCTGGCCAAGGGAAAGATCTTCACGAAACTGGACTTGAGGGAGGCTTACTACCGAATCCGAATTAAAGAAGGGGACGAGTGGAAAACTGCATTCAACTGCCCGATGGGTTGCTTCCAGTTCAATGTTCTCCCGTTTGGCCTACAGGGGGCACCAGCCATTTTTATGCAAATGATCAACCAGGTGCTCCACGAACATTTATATAAGGGGGTTTTGGTCTACCTGGACGATATCCTTATCTACACGGAGACTAGAGACCAACATGTGAAACTGGTACGGTCCGTGTTGCACAAACTGCGGGCTGCCAAATTGTACGCCAAATTGTCCAAATGTGAGTTCCACCAAGAAAAAATCGACTACCTGGGATATCGTATCTCACCCGAGGGTCTCGAGATGGACCCGGAGAAGGTACGAGCCGTATTGGATTGGGCCCCACCGAGAACCCGAAAACAACTTCAAAGTTTCCTTGGATTTGCCAACTTTTACCGGCAATTCATCCCATGTTTTGCTAAAATAGCCATGCCTATCACCAACCTCCTAAAAACGAAGGGAGAAGCGAAGCCAAAGCCCAGCCAGCCGTTGAGTTGGTCCATGGAGTGCCAAGCCGCTTTTGAGAAGCTAAAAAGACTATTTGCTGCAGAACCAGTGCTAAAGCATCCAGACATGGATGTCCCCTTCGTGATCCAAGCTGATGCGAGCGATGTGGCTGTAGGAGCGGTCTTACTTCAGTTAAACGAGAAGGGGACACTACAACCGTGTGCCTACACCTCCCGTAAATTAACTGACACTGAACGTAGATGGGCCGTCTGGGAGAAAGAAGCTTTTGCAGTCTGTTGGGCCCTAATGACCTGGAGGCATTTTCTGGAAGGCGCAAGGCACCCATTTGAGGTATGGACTGATCACAAAAATCTGGAGGCTTTAAAAACGCCTCGGAAATTATCTCCTAAGCAAGTTAGGTGGGCCCAGTACTTTAAGCGATTCAATTTCTTCCTGAAATACATCCCAGGAGGAAAGAATTTTATGGTGGATGCTTTATCTAGAATGCCTCAATACAACAGTGTTCGAAAAGAAGTGATAAGTCCGATTGTGCCCACCACACAGCTGGCTGCACCAGTGGTCACCAGAGCGCAAAAGAAAAAACAAGAGGCAGATCTGTCCAATGACTTGAACGAATGATTTAAAGAAGCTCTGAAAACAGATGAGTGGTTCCAGGCAAATGTGAATAACTGCACCGTTAGAGATGGGTTAGCCTGGATGGGTGCGAAGCTGTATGTACCAAAAACACTGAGGAGCCAAGTGTTACAACAGACTCATGACTCCAAGGCAGCGGGTCATTTTGGTTTCGTGAAAACCTTACACCTGGTGAAGCGGCAGTTCTGGTGGCCCTCCTTGAAAAAAGACATTGAAACTTATGTAGCAAGCTGCCCAGTTTGCGCTTCAGCCAAGAGACCTCCTGGAAAGCCGCCAGGTCTGTTGCAGAATGTGGCCAGACCAACTGCCCCTTGGAAGGAAATCTCTATGGATTTTATAGTAGATTTACCTGAGAGTGCTGGGCACACAGTCATCTGGGTGGTGACCGATTTGTTTTCCAAGCAAGCATACTTCATTCCTTGCTCCAAGATTCCCTCGGCAAAGTCGTTAGCCAAACTGTTCATTATACATGTCTACAGACTGCATGGTGTCCCTGAACGTGTGATATCAGATCGAGGGGTTCAATTTACTTCAAACTTCTGGAGGGAATTTTTGAAGTTAATAGGCTCCACCCAGGGTTTAAGCTCTGCCCACCCCCCCCAAACTAATGGGGCCTGTGAGAGGACTAACGGGGTGTTAGAGCAATATCTCCGGTGTTACATAAATTATCAGCAAGACAACTGGGTGGATCTACTACCTTTTGCAGAGGTGGCGTATAACAATTCTGTCCACAGCAGTACTGGGTTTACCCCCTTCAAAGTGGCCACGGGGCAAGATTTTGTACCCATATCTGAACTCCTTCGTGAGAAAGCCAATATCCAGTCATTGGATGACTGGATATCTCAACTTCAACTCAATTGGCCAGTCGCTCGTAAAGCTCTGGACGAAGCACACCAATCCCATAAGAAGTTTGCGGACAAGAAGAGAGCCCCACAAAAGTCGTATCAAGTAGGCGACAAAGTATTCCTCTCAACCAAATATCTGCAAACCACTCAGAAATCAAAAAAGTTAGGTCCTAAGTACGTGGGGCCTTTCCCTATTGAGCGAATTGTGAATCCTGTGACGGTTCAATTGACTCTACCAAAAACTCTTCGTCGCATTCATCCTGTTTTCCATGTTAGCCTGCTAAAACCCGAACATACCTGTACATTGAGACCGACCCAGACTGATCCCCCCGTCCCATTGTTGATTGAGGGTGAACAACATTTCGAGATTAAAGAGATTTTGGACTCTCGGAAATGGAGGGGTCGTCTACAATATCTTGTAGCCTGGAAACATTTTCCCCCCTCTCATGCTGAGTGGGTGAATGAAAAAGACGTTAGGGCCCCTGAACTGCTAAAGAAATTTTATACTAAGTATCCTGATAAACCATAAGAATGTATGCAATGCTTAACGTATCTTTTTATTCTCTCTTACAGGGACTAATGTCCTTTTTCTAGGGGGGTCCGAATGTCAGCCTCAAGATCTCTTCGGGTACCCTAACTACTATCTATCTCATTTATTTCTCCCATATCTTCTCTATTGCTAGGCTTAATTCTTTCGGCTGTCATTAGCAACGGGGGGAGGGGTAATTGTGGGGGGGGGAAGAGAGCTGGAGGTGTTTTGCATTCCTTTACTGTGGGCAGAAAAGGAGGGGGTGTATGATTTCTTCTTTTCAACTTTCCATTTCCTTGCTAGCCTCTATCCCTTTTTGCGCAGCTGCGAAGTCTTATTCAAAATATGTCAAGGTCAACGGACAGAGGCCTCATCACCACCTGAAGATGCCCACATGATCATATTCAGAACTTTTAATTGGAAGAGACTTCTGGATTTCGGGGGGTGGGAACAATTCCATTTCTTTGTATGTGTGATCTGCGCGCCAAATTCTCAGTTTCAGAATTCCATTTGTAGCTTCCTTTTCATTCTCCAGTAAAAGGATAACTTTGCTCTGATCCATGGAGTCTGGGTATTTCTTTCTTGGATTTTGAAAGGAGCACACATTGACAACAGCTTCCATCCTGCAATGATATCTGTAACAGCATCAAACATCCAAATTTGCCTATCCCAGGTAAAGACTCGATAGGTAGACAAAAATGCCAAACCCAGTCTGAACATCTGACTGGCTGTGCGATGAATAATAATAATAATAACAATAACAACAACTATGACTATGTGAACTAAAATACAGAAAACAAGAACATTATTAAAACAGAAGCAAAGGCAGAATATAAGGAAAAACAGCTAGATAACAGATTAAATAGATGGAAAACCATAGCTTTGCATGGACAGCATTTGAAAAATATTTAAGGAAAATATGATAACAACTTAACATGGGCATGGCTTAAGATGGGAACTATCAAGAAAGAAATGGAAGGTTTAATACTCACTGCTCAAGAACAAGCATTACAAACTAATGCCATGAAAGCAAAGATACAAAAAACCACCGACAATCCAAACTGTCGGCTTTGCAATGACAAAGTTGAAACTGTTTCACATTTAATATATGAGTGCAGCAAAATTGCGCAAACTGATTACAAAGCTAGACATGACCGAGTTGCTAAACTAATCCACTGAGCATGATGTAAAAAATATGACTTACCTGTATCCAAAAAGTCATGGGAACACAAAGTGGAAAAAGTTGTTGAAAACGAGAAGGTGAAGATCTTGTGGGACTTTCGAATACAGACACGTCATCATTTAGAACACAACATGCCAGATATCACAGTCATCAAAAACTGAAGCATACAATTTATTGATATCACTGTACCAGGAGACACCAGATTCAAAGAAAAAGAACTAGAAAAAAAATCACAAAATATCGTGACCTGGCCATCGAAACTACCCGATTATGGACGAAACATCTGACAGTGATACCTGTTGTCATCAGGGCCCTTGGCATGTCCAAGAATTTTACACAGTACATCAAGAAATTGCAGCTTCCTGCAATAACACCAGCAGAATTGCAAAAAAGCTGCACTACTCGGAACATCAAAAATTTTAAGAAAATACTTGGTTGATACTGGCAGCAACCTGTATCAACCATCAGTGCCAGTTAATAATATTTGTGATACATTTTTAAATTACCGATTTAATAATTAACAATAATTAATTTAACAATTAAATTTACATCTCTGTACCAAATGAAACAATAGAAATAAAACGTATCTGAGATCTAATCTGGGTTGGTCAGTAGAGCTTTTGGACTTGTGCAGGATCCCATTCTCAGGGAACTGATTGGATCAGATTGGGTCTTGCAACATTATCCTGGGACACGTATATTTGTCTTCATTTGTAAAATGTAATTATTTACTTGCAAAGAACAAAAAAGAAAAAAAATTCAATATTGTAAAGTTAAAATCATTTTTGGGAAGAATGTGCTTCCTTATGTTTTTCTAACTCCTGAAATCTATGTTTAATTTTGAAGACAAGCACTATTCACCAAAATCAGGAAAAAACAGGAAAGGGATGTTTCCTTAAAACATTTTCAATTAAAACTTCGTTGTTGTTTCTGAGCTGCTTGAGACAAGGAATATCCAACAACAAATCTTCATAACACCAGGAGTGGAGCTATTTCCAAAAGTTTATTATTGATGGTTAAGGCCACTTCTCCACATTATCTATGGTACTATATATATTATTTATATTACAAGTAGTACTTGCTTAACCACTGGTTGCTTCGTGACTGATGGACCTCCCCACACTCTACCTGTGCTCCAGTGATGGGATTCAAATTTTTTTACTACCGGTTCTGTGGGCATGTCTTGGTGGGCTTGGCAGGGGAAGGTTACTGCAAAATCCCATTCCCTCTCCACCCCACTAACCTGATTTCCAGCTCTGTTCTCCTGTGCAGGGCAACAAAAGAAGACCCAGCTGATCAGCTGGGACTCGGGAGGCAGAGAATAGATGGGAGTGGGGCCAGTCAGAGGTGGTATTTGCCGGTTCTCTGAACTACTCAAAATTTCTGCTACCGGTTCTCCAGAATTGGTCAGAACCTGCTGAATACCACATCTGCTGTGCTCCAATTTTTAAGTTCTGATGTCCACAAACACACCTGTGGTTACGTGATTGCATTTTGGGTGTTTTGCAACAGGCTCACATTTACAGCTGTTTGCTGCATCCTGTGGTCACATGACCACAGTTGGGTTTTTTTTTTGCCTGTTTCCATTGCTTTCTTCCTGCTTCTGGCAAAAAAAAGCCTCATTGAGTGGCCATTAATTTAATGACCACAGTGTTCACTTAATGACTGGAGCATTTGCTTATCAACCATGGTGTTCACTTAATTACTGCTGTAAAATTAGGCACACTCAAGAGGTGAACCCCACTTATTGACCTTCACAACTTATAACCTAATTCAATTATGGTTTCAAATTGAGGACTACCGATATATTGAATCACAGGATTCCAGCAATAAACAAACATAAAAAACCCATCATCTCATCACCTTCTTTTAATGACCCCATAATCCCTTGTGGAGTGGAGTCTGGGCAACTGAATGGAGCTGAGTGTTTACTGGCTGGATGCCCTTCCTGTAGCCAATGCGGAGTTATATTCAGCAGATATATTCTCATGTGCCCAGAAAGAGAAATATCTGCCTTTACCTAGGATCAAACTCACAGCCTCTTGATTGTGAGACAAGAGCTCCACCTCTAGGCCACTGCACCACTAAAACATAAAAACCCATAATCCCCCATAACATAAATTAAATTAAATCAAATTAAAATTCAGTTTGAAAACATCATCACACACAGAATAAAAGAACTGAATAATTATTAAAGTCAATCTTGGTGTCCCAGTGGACCATCACCTAAGTATGAGGTGGCAACAACCAAACAAGCTAATGCAGTTCAAGGTTGCATCAACAGAGGAATGGTGTCAAGATCACAAGAAGCGACAGTACTGCTCTATACTGCACTAGTGAGGCCACATTTGGAATACTACATCTAATTCTGGTTGCCATGATAAGAAAAGATGCTGAGAAAGAGGGCAGAGAAGAGTTACAAAGATTAAGGGAACTGTGTATGTATAGTGTAACGAAGAGAAGGATTGGGGGCGGGGGTGACATGATACCTGTCTTCTAGTACTTAAGGGGCTGTTACAGAGAACAGGAGGTTGATTTGTTCTCCAAAGCTCCAGAGGTTAGGACAAAAAGCTGTGGAAGCTTGTAAAAAAGAGATTCAATGTGGAATTAAGGAGAAATAGTTAGAATAATTAATCTATAGAATGGCTTGCATCCAGATGTAGATGCTCCATCACTGAAAGTTTTCAAGGAGAGATTGATTTGTCTAGAACAGTATAGGTATAGAGCAGGGGTGTCAAATTAGATTTCATTGAGGGCCATATCAGAGTTGTGTTTAACCTTGGGGAAACTGGAGGGACATGGCCAGAGGGCATAGCCAGCTCAACATCACTCATGTTGGGGGTGCTGGTGGTGGCCCGAGTGCTCTACCAGTAAAAAACAGGCTCCTGAGCTCTGTTTTCAGCTCCGATGGCCTCCTGCAACCCTCTGCCAGCGAAAACAGAGCTCGGGAGGGCCACGTACAGCCCTCCCAAGCTCTGTTTTCACTGGCAGTCCTTTGCTGTATCCAGGGTGACCCCATGGGCCAGATCTAAGGACCACACAGGCCAGATTGAGTTTGATAACCCTGGTAGAGAGTCTCCTTCTTGAGAAGGGGTTGAACTAGAAGACCTGCAAGGTCCCTTCCACCTCTTTTTATTCTGTATTATAGATCCCTGAGAATACATAATAAGAACACTCAAATAATGGTTAGGTATTTGGAGGTTCCATGCTGCTGAAATCAGGTATAGTTCCTTTTACCACCTTATCTTTTCTGTAATTTTTAGATATATGGTTAGATGGCTTCCAGGCATAAAGACAAACTTCAACTGAATTTTCTTTTGGGCTCAGAGGTTCCCTACAGGCTACATATAGATATTAAATAAAAGGGGAAAGAATCTTGAGTCCCATGCATCTCACAATGGAGAGCCCTAGAGCTTGAGGAAGGGGGATGCACAACTTTGCTTCAAATCTGGTCATACCATTCACAACTCCCCTGATCTATCACCGTGACACCTCTCTGGGGATTTTCAGAATCCACAAAGGGCAGAAATATAGTCTGCAGGAGGATGGAATTAGTGTCACCACAAAGCCTGTCCCTTCTGCAAGACTATTAGGCTCAAATATATTCTGTACAATGATGACTCAGTCACCTTAATAGGACATGCCAGGTAGCTTGTGAGCAAACCTGAGTGGTTTTATCTTCCAGATGCCCAACAAATTTCTCAGGATTCAACAACCATTCTTTTACCCTATTCCCTCCTTAAAAGGGCATGAGATCACTTTAAACAAAGAGGTTGGAAGGCCAACTATTCGAGAAGAAATTTTCCCTAGCAGATGACACAATTTGCTGAATGTTCCTATTACCCTTATTTATTGTCACTAAGATCAATGGATTTTCTAACTCATTATTAGATATGTATGACTACGATGAGCACACCGAAAAGAAGCTATAGTATCTTGAATAACTTCTGACAGCCATACAGTTTCAATTTGGTAAAAATTCAACTGAATGTGAACTTGGTTGTCTACACCTTAGTAGAGGGCAGATTGTAATAATCAAAGGAAACTGATATATAGTCTTTTTACTTCATAAATTGTGTAATTGGAATATTACCCCCCTCGTCTCAGTTAGTGCATGGTTTGCCATGAGCTTTTATGATTTGTACCTCACCTTAATAGCAGTAGATGTTACTTATTTTTTTGTCATGCAAAACTAATAAAGGTATGTATCTACCATGATTATTGCAACTATTATTACTATTAGAAGACAAATACGTGACACCAGAATTCCCAACAAATACACGTGCACTGAGCTTAAAGTCACACTATTTTGCATTCGGAATACTGCATCTAGTTTTGCTCATCACAATCTAAAAAATGTTGAAACTCTAGAAAGAGTACAGAGAAGTGCATCATAAGATGATTAGGGGGCTGGAGGCTAAACCAATGAAGAACGGTTGCAGGAATTGGATATGTCTAGTCTAGTGAAAAGAAGAACTAGGGGTGATTTGATAGCAGTGTTCCAATATTTGAGGGGCTGCCACAAAAAAGAGAGGATTAACCTATTTTTGAAAGCACCAGAAGGCAAGAAAATTCAACTGAATGTGAATTTGGTTGTCTACATCTTAGTAGAGGGCAGATTGTAATAATCAAAGGAAACTGATATATAGTCTTTTTACTTCATAAATTGTGTAATTGGAATATTACCCGCCTCGTCTCAGTTAGTGCATGGTTTGCCATGAGCTTTTATGATTTGTACCTCACCTTAATAGCAGTAGATGTTACTTATTTTTTTGTCATGCAAAACTAATAAAGGTATGTATCTACCATGATTATTGCAACTATTATTACTATTAGAAGACAAATACGTGACACCAGAATTCCCAACAAATACACGTGCACTGAGCTTAAAGTCACACTATTTTGCATTCGGAATACTACATCTAGTTTTGCTCATCACAATCTAAAAAATGTTGAAACTCTAGAAAGAGTACAGAGAAGTGCATCATAAGATGATTAGGGGGCTGGAGGCTAAACCAATGAAGAACGGTTGCAGGAATTGGATATGTCTAGTCTAGTGAAAAGAAGAACTAGGGGTGATTTGATAGCAGTGTTCCAATATTTGAGGGGCTGCCACAAAAAAGAGAGGATTAACCTATTTTTGAAAGCACCAGAAGGCAAGAAAAGAAACAATGGATGGAAACTTAACAAAGAGAAAAGCAACCTAGAATTAAGGAGGAATTTTCTGAAGTGAGAACAATTAATCAGTGGAATGGCTTGCCTCCAGAAGTTGTGGATGCTTCACCACTGGAGGTTGACAACCATTTGATCTCTAAGGTTCCTTTCAACTCTGTTATGTTATTATTCTAAATAGATACAGTTGAAAGTTGTAAACAAGGGTCTTCAATTTTTATACTACATTCTACATTTCTCTTGCAAGAAAACTGCAGGGACTTGTCCAGGTGGTTTCCAAGAATCAGATAGGATTGCAGTGGTGGTGGTGGGGAATATACAAGTAGTCCTTTATTATTTCTGACCACAATTGACCCTAAATTTCCTTTGCTCAGCAAAGCACTTGTTAAACGAGTTTTGCCCCATCTTGCAACCTTTTTTGCCACAGTTATGAAATAAATCATTGCAGCTGTTAATGAATCCTCCAGTCATTAAATTGACTTTACTTGTCGGAAGCCAGCTGGGAAGATTACAAATGGTGATCACATAACCCCAGGACAGTACAATGGTCATAAATACATGTCAGCTGCCAAGCCCCTGAATTTTGATTACGTGATCATGGTTGAAAGTGTGAAAAAAAGTCATGTCACTTTTTCCAGTACTGTTGTAAATTCAAATGGTCACTTAGCAAACCATTATAAACCGAGGACTATCTGTAGTTTATTGCTATACCTGGAAATGGGATAATTGGGATTGCACTGTCAAGTACATTAAAAGCAGATTCAGATTCAGCGGGTTTTCAGCAATTATTTTGTTTGCTACAGACAAACAACAATAATGAATCATCCTCACATGGTGAATGTTGACAGATCTAAGAAAAATAACGAGCTGTCCAACCTTGATATAATTAAGAACCTACCTTACTGCCTAATTAAAACTCTGCCTATATATCACCACATGGTTGGCAAATCCAAGGCTTGTATAATTGTTCTACTGTCATTGATATTTTACCTCATTCCTCATTTATCTCAAACCATGAAGGCCTTCTGATACTTCCCTATTACATCCTATGCTCTCTTTGAATCCTATACTTCTAAGTTAACCCAAATCTGAGAAGTTTCACACGGACCTGATGCTCACTTTTTGAGAGATATCTTTTAAAAATGGTTTTGCTGCTGAACGTATACAATTGAAGTAAAGAGCTAATCCCCTGAGGTATCCCTGTAAAGTA
The DNA here is from genome assembly GCF_049901715.1 of Pseudonaja textilis. Taxonomy (NCBI): domain Eukaryota; kingdom Metazoa; phylum Chordata; class Lepidosauria; order Squamata; family Elapidae; genus Pseudonaja; species Pseudonaja textilis. Next base: position 108,542,229 of record NC_141992.1, read on the forward strand.
AAATGAGATACAAAGCACAGTCCTGTTTTATTCAAAGGTTTGTTCAGTTGATTTCCATGGAACGTGGTTATATTTATATTTAAGAAATAGTGCAACACTGGATCTGCTGAAAATTCAGTATATTTCTCCAAGTTAGAGAATGGAGAATGTGATATGTACATTAATAGCAAAGTCAATGAAGTTTTGTATAGCAGAGAAATTAACATACATTATGATAAACAAGTGCATATAAGGACAAAAAAAACAAGTGTATATAAAGACAAAAAAATCAAAATGATTTAAAACAATTACCTTACCTGAATCGCTATTAGATCATCATTATTTAAATTTAAATCTTCACGAGATACATTTGGATTCTTTGCACTACAACCTTCTTTAATATACAGAGTATCTGAATCATTTGCTGTGGAAATATTAAAGTGATTTCTCTTAGAATCTGCAGTCAGAGAAACATCATGGCAGTAAGAATGAAGAAATGCTTGAACTCCGTTGATGCCTACAAATTGTGATGCAGGTACATCACTGAAATTTATCTTCTCAGATTCTACCTTTGATTTTCTCCATCTATATACCCTAATTGCCAGTAGCACAAGGAGAAAGGTAAAGAATAAACAGGAGACAAAAGCCACAACAGTCCCTAAGTAAAAAGTGAGATCTGTTTGAGGATCTACAGGAGCTGAGATGTTGCTCAGATCTGAGAGGATTTCAGGAAAGCTGTCAGCCAGAACTACTGTGAGAGTGATGGAGGCAGAGAGAGGTGGTTGGCCGTTGTCCTTCACTAAAACCACCAGGATTTGCTTCAGGGCATCTTTCTCCAGAAAAAGCCGAGCAGTCCTGATCTCACCCGTGTGGAGTCCCATGGTGAAGAGCCCTGGTTCTGTTGCTCTGATCAGCTGATAGGAGAGCCAGGAATTCTGGCCAGAATCTGCATCTACTGCCACTACTTTAGTGATCAGGTGACCTGGCTCAGAAGAGCGAGGGGCCAGTTCTATTCCAGTGGAGCCATCAACAGGAGGAGAGGGGTACAGGATCTCTGGCACATTGTCATTCTGGTCCAAGATGTAAATAATAACAGAAACACTGGAACTGAGTGATGGGGATCCACCATCCTGAGCCTTAACTTGAAACTGAATCTTCTTAAAATTTTCATAATCATATGAGGCTAATGCATAGATAGCTCCTGTCTCAGAATTAATGGAGACATAAGATGAGAGATATGATTCGGTTGTCTGGTTTCCAGTGATAGAATACCTTATTACTGCATTCTTTTTCCAGTCTGGATCATTTGCTTTTAGGGAACATATCAAAGCACCCATTTGGTTATTCTCTATGACATAGAAAGGATAAATTGATTTCTCAAACAATGGAGGGTTGTCATTTGTGTCTAAGATGTATAGTTCAATTACTGTGGCTGTTGAGAGAGGAGGTATTCCATGGTCAGTAACCATTATAGTTATATTAAAAGCTGGTATCTGTTCTCTGTCTAGGGTGTTATCTGTCATCAAACTATAAAACCCATCGGAGGACTTATTTAATTGGAAAGGGAGGTTGTCTGGAATGGAGATTGTGATTTCACCATTGACTCCAGAATCTCTATCTCGTACATTTAAAATGGCAATAACAGTTCCGGGTGGTGAACTTTCAACTACAGAATTGGTGACAAACGTAATTGCTAGTTCAGGTGCATTATCATTCAAATCTGTAATGAAGATAACAACCATTGATCTATCAGTAAAACCTCCCCAATCTTTGGCTTGTACTTCAAATTCATAGAAAGTTGATTCTTCATAATCAAGATTCCCAATGAGTGTAATTTCCCCCGTTGTGGAATTAAGGTGAACTATGGGAATATCTAGTTTTGTAGTCCTTTTCAGGAAGTATTTCACCTCTCCATTAAGCCCTTCATCAAGATCAGTGGCATGTACAGTAGCAATAATAGATCCTTTAGGAATATTCTCTTTGACATTCACTTCATAGATTGGTTGGCTGAAAACAGGTGCATTGTCATTTGCATCTAAAACAATGACTTTGATTTCTGCAGTGCCAGTTCGGATAGGATCTCCTCCATCACTAGCTGTAAGGATTAGATTATAAACAGCTTGTTCCTCTCTGTCTAGAAATTTTTCCAGTATCAGTTCAGTATGTCTGAAGCCATTTTTTCCTATTTGTGTATCCAGAGAAAAATGGCTGCTGCCTCTGAGTTGATAGCTCTGTATAGAATTTGTTCCCAGATCTGGATCTTGAGCTTCAGAAAGAGGGACCCGGAATCCAGGTGTAGATGCCTCACTGACTTCCAACTCTTGTTCCCATAGAGGGAAATGGGGAGCATTGTCATTTATGTCAGTAATTTCCACCTCAATTGCATAAAGCTTTAATTTACTTTCAAGAAGAATCTGGAACTTCAATATACACTTTTCTACCTGTCCACATATTTCTTCCCGGTCAATTCTCTCAGATGTTTCTAAATGACCACTGTTGACATTAAAAGCAAAATACTGGATCATACCTACATTGAGAATAATGCGGAGTCCATTTTCTAAAATCTTCATCCCCTCCATTTCCAGGTCCTTTGCAATATTTCCCACAAAAGAGCCTTTGTGCATCTCCTCAGGAATTGAATAATGAATCTGCCCAGAAACCATCTTGCAAGCAAAAATAATAGCAAGATATTGAAGGACCCCCTTTTTACAGCTGTAGGTTTGTGTGTCTTCCATTCTCTCGATGAAAACAGTTACTTCAAAGCCAAATGGAAAATGCACCTCTTGGTTTTTAGATTGTTCTTTCACATACTTGGTAAATGTACTGTATGTAAAGCATAGCAACACAGGACTCTTTTGACTTTTGATTTCTTTTCCTTCCTGGTGAACAGTGACACCCAGAGGCTCAGCTCAGAATGACAGAAAGCTTTCTACCCAAGTACTGTTTGATCATTGCTACTAAAATTTTTGAATAAAAGTGAAATCATATCTTATCTATTATATAAAGAAGCCTTTGAAATAAAGATGTAAGGGGGACTTTATGTTAATTTCTATACTTTTCTACTATATACAGGACTTATCTATTTTTCTCTATTCAATCCAACAGAAGGGAAGCTGGAAGGGCATTGTGATTCCTGTATTAAACGGACTGACTAGAATAAATATTTTGTAGTTTACCAAACAATGCCATCCAGTGTGTTTTAGAAGAAGATTAGAAGGAAAACAAGAATTGGAAATTGCTGAGTGCTTCTTGTTTAATTGAAGTTAGTAAAGCCAAGAATCTATACAAACATTTAATATGAATAGCTTGGTATACATTGCATTCAATTAATGTTTCTCATCTTGTACCCAAAAATTGTCTTCTCCCCTGTCAGGTTCCTCATTGTAGGGCACAAAGAAGCAACAATTACACAGACTTCAATAAGCTATTTTAATGGACAGATTATAAGTAAAGTACAGAAATTTGGAACCTGCTCCTGTAGTCATTATTATTAGAGGATTCATAAAGATAGTCTTTTTGAATATTCTGAATCTCTTCTTCCTAAAAGCTGAATTGTGCTGGCCTTTCTCCCAGAATTATTAACAAACTCTTATCCCATCTGTGAGTTGTTTATGTCTAGTATAGTCTCATTTCTCTGTCAACTTCCCTACAGTCCTACACATTCACCATTTTCCCATTCACTTCTCCTTGTCTTCCTTTCATCCCAGAACTTTCCTTCCTTCCTTCCTTCCTTCCTTCCTTCCTTCCTTCCTTCCTTCCTTCCTTCCTTCCTTCCTTCCTTCCTTCCTTCCTTCCTTCCTTCTTTATTTTCTCAACACTAGTCATCCGTCTCATGCCTCTAAATCTCATGATTTCTTGTTTACTATTTCTATTCTATTCTGTTCTATATTTTTTGCATACACATTCATTGTCTTCAGTTCCAACCTTTCAAAAGAAGAATGCTAAACAAGTTAATAATATAGATATACCAACACATCTATAAAAAGCTGATTTTTTTCCAGTTAAGTATGAGTGACAACATTAATAAGACAAGAGGCTCTAAAAGGTTGTACTGCCATGTACCACTGATAGATAGGATTAGTTTTTTTCATTACCTTGTCATTGAAAATTCAAGAATCTGATTCAAATCTAATCCAGTTTAATTAAAAGTAAATTGAGAATTACAGGGGTTTTGGAATGTAAGACTGACATATATTTTTCAATATAAGCTATGCCTTTTGAGTTTTATGACATTTCTTGGTAATACAAGATTTAAAAATTTTGACCTAGAGTTTATAAAAGCGATAAAAGCATGGTCTATCTCTTGAACATGGATGGTGAAAGTATGAACAGTAGAAAAGATCTTTCCTTCTTTAACTCCCCTCTGTCCTTTTTAATATTGCTTACACAATATAACATCAGATAATCAAAGTAATTTTAAAATTTTACTAATCAAGAGGTCTCAGTTGTAAACCTAAATCCATTGGCTACACTTAGATAAGATAAGATAAGATAAGAATTTTATTTGTCATTACACTCGCAAGCGGGTGCAACGAAATGAGGTGCTCTTCCACAAGTAAAACTGGACAACACTATTGAAAGAAAAATAAAATTAAACACAACAGACCATACAATAATCTCTATACAATTTAAAAATGTAAATACCCCATTACTCTCAGCCATTAAATTCCACAAAATCTTATGACCCTGCATTCAAACTCAAAACTGCACTTGGATAAAAACTGTTCTTAAATCTAGTCGTCCTTGTTCTTAATACCCTGAATCTCCTTCTCAATGGTAATAGTTCAAAGAGCTGATGTCCCGGATGAGAGGAGTCATTCAATATATTAAATATCTTCCTCTTACATCTATTCCTATACCGTTCTTCCAAAGAGGGGAGTGAGCAGCCAATGATGTTTTGGGCCATCTTAATCACCCTCTGAATTGCCTTTTCTCTGCCACTGTGCAGCTCGAGAACCATACACAGAGACAGTAGGATAATATACTCTCAATTGAACTCCGATAGAAGGTAGTCAGTAGACTCTCAGCCAGTTGTTGTTTCCTAAGAATCCTTAGTAAATACAACCGTTGTTGTGCCTTCTTAATTAAAGCAGCGGTGTTTGCACTCCAGGTCAGGTCATTTGTAATGATGGTCCCGAGATACTTACATTCAACCACCTGTTCCACACGAACTCCTCTATATACAGTGGCTGAATGTCTGCTCTTTTTTCCTATAGTCCACTATAACCTCCTTGGTCTTCTTAATGTTAAATAGAAGATTATTATTTTTGCACCAGTGGGATAGCTGTAATACCTCATCCTGATATGCAGACTCATCATCCCCAGAAATAAGTCCTACAAGCGTAGTATCGTCTGCAAATTTTATTATCTTATTGTTGGGATGTTTATTTGTGCAATCTGATGAATAAATGGAGAACAGTAGTGGACTAAGGACACAACCTTATGGAGTGCCAATGCTAAGTGTCTTGACAGTAGAAATATAATCATTTAGTTTAACTCTTTGTGGACGATTTGTTAAAAAATCCAATATCCATAAACAAATAGAATCTGGAAAATCTAGATCTTTGAGCTTGGCTATTAATCTGTGCGGTATGATGGTATTGAAAGCAGGACTAAAATCTACGAACAACATTCTTACATAATTCCCGGTGTTTCCAAATGGGATAAGGCCATGTGAAGCACAGTAATAATTGCATCCTCGGTTGATCTATTTTCTTTGTAAGCAAACTGAAGCCCATCAAAGGAATCAGGAAGGCAGGAGATAATATAATTTCGAACTAGCTTCTCAAAGCACTTCATTAAGATAAAGTTAGTGCCACCGCCCATAGTCGCTAGGACCATTTGTGGGCAACTTTTAGGCAGTGGAACGATGGTGGAAGCCTTGAGACACACAGGAACCATACTTTGTGTCAAGGATCGATTAAAAATTTCAGTCCACACCCCAGCTAGCTGATCAGCACAATCTTTTACCACACGACCAGGAATTGAGTCGGGCCCAGCTGACTTTCTGAATTAACCGCCTTCATTGTCTGCCTCACATCCTGCTCATTCACAATGAAGGGGAGGCTCTGCTGAGTAAATGATGGCAAAGGGACAGTTTCAGTTTGATGGATCTCAAATCGAGCAAAAATTGTTCAACACAACATTAATAAGACAAGAGGCTCTAAAAGGTTGTACTGCCATGTACCACTGATAGATAGGATTAGTTTTTTTCATTACCTTGTCATTGAAAATTCAAGAATCTGATTCAAATCTAATCCAGTTTAATTAAAAGTAAATTGAGAATTACAGGGTTTTGGAATCATCCATCTTATTTACCACGGATCTGGCATTAGTCAGAAAGAGGCTTGGGAGCGGTAGCCGCTTCGTTTGTTTTTGCAGCCTGTACAAAACACCAGTCCTGCAGCCTCTTTTCTTGCCCCTTTCTCTTCGTCTTCTTTTCCTTTTCACTGGAGCCACAATCCACAGAGAGCCAGGGAGCCTTGCAATCTCTGATGGTATGTTATGTTTCCAAACAAACTTAGCTGTTATCTCTTGTTTACACTGCAGTCCAATCTTCATAAGCTCACAATTGCTGTAGAGTATGTTCACCCCGCAGGAGGTATTCACAATACAAGATAATCCACACAAAAACATCCATAAAAAACGCCAAGTCGAAGAGCACTGAGCTGCAGCATATGAATGCGCGGCCATCTTACAAGATTCCAACTTCTGCTCTCAGTTGGCTTGGGTAGTATAATTTTGGGCCCCAGGTCCAACTAAATAGGCTTAGTTACATTTTAAAACATGGGAGAAAATTTCACTCATCAATGCCAATTATATACACTGAGTGCCAGTATTGTCAGTAGAATTACAAGTAAGGTATGTAATTTTTCCCTACTTTGCCTGGACAAGTTCTTTGTGAAGTCTGGAGCATGCAAAGCCCATTTCCCAGGCCATCTTTTCTCCAGGAGTCAAGGAAAAATGTGAGGGGTTACCTTAATTGCAAGGTGTGTAACTCTAACAACTGGTTCTCATGAACCACAGAAACTGGCTGGGTAACACCCCTGAACTAGTGTACCTAATGCTACAGGATCATTTCCAGTCTTCTTGAACAAGAACTGTGCAAAGTTCTCTGTACCAATAAAGGAGAATATTTGTGGCTCAGAGTTGAAATGGAAGTGGTGGTAATGTCCCTTGGTGCTCTCTGAGCTTGGTTGTTTTCTTGCAGACACTTGATTACCCTAACTAGATAAAAAGAAAAATTGAAAGAGGAGCACATAATTAAGGCATCATATCACAAACAGCCCAAACTTGCAAAGATGAAATCAGGAAAGCTGATGCACAGAATGAAGTAAGACTTGCAACAAATGTCAATAATAATAATAATAATAAAGATTCTTTCAACATATAAAAACAAGAAAAAAGTAAAAGAAACAACCAGTCCACTAATGAGAGTAGATGAAAAGGAAATAATGGGCAGTAGTGAGACAGCAGAGCTGCTTAATTCGTTATTTGCATCTGTCTTCATACAAAATGATAAAACACTCCAACCTACCAAAAATATAACTGTAAAAGATAGACTAGGAATACAAATTAAAATAAGCAAGAAAATGGTAAGAGAACAACTGTTTGCTTTAGTTGAGTTCAAATCACTGGGACCTGATGGATTAGATCCCAGAGTTCTGGGGGAGCTGGCAGATGTGATCTTGGAACCATTGAACCATAACATTCAAAGATCCTAGAGCACCAAGAAACTACCTGAGAACTGGAAAAGAGCTGATGTAGTTCCCATCTTTAAAAAAAAGGGAGGAGGGGGAACTGATCTATGAAACTACAGACCAGCCAGCTTGACATCAATACCTGGGAAGATCCTGGAAAAGATTGTTAGATCGGGTACAAAAGAGACGCAAGACCAGTGTACTTCAAGCTCTTTATTTTATGTTAAGATCTGTACAAGATCTTGGAGCCATGGCAGCCCTCTAAATAGGGATTGCTCGCGGCTCGCTGGCCAATGACAGGTCTTTGAATCTCCCGTGATCAGCTCAGCCAATCGCGGTTGATTCTCAGAGGACCAATCACAGCCGTTCAGTGGACCAATCACAATGCCGTTGGTGTGGACCAATCAGAAGTCAGTATTTGGAGTATGTTAATACAGAACACCCCTTCCCTCTTGGTTCAGTCCTATGTGACGTAGTCGCACAGGTAGGCGGGGCTCTGTACTTGCCTACTTGACCTGTGCAGCTCAGTTGTTGTCTGGTCGTCGGCCGGTTTGGGTGGACTTCTTGTCGCTCTCATCCTCCTCGATGGAACCACCTGGAAGGGTGAGTCAGGCCTATCACTGCAACTCCCACCGGTCTACCCGAGTCGGTCGAGTTGTCAGCTCGGCTGTTCCCACCTGGTCTTTCTGGGCTGGTTGAGCTGGCTTGGCTGCTCCTTCCAGGTGGAGCACCCTGTTACTCGTCTGCTGCTGGTTCCCTTCTGTTGATGACGTCTACTGGTGAGTATTGCTGGTTTATTTTGGATTGGGGATGTTTGGGTTGTGTTTGGGAATTTTCTTCTTCTCTTTGAGTGCTTGGGGCTCCCCCCCCCTCTGGTTTCTTTATTGATGTTTATTTGTGGTGTTTGTGTGCTGTCCGTGTTGTCGGTGGTTGTTCTCGACCTTAGTTGGTCGATGTGCCGCTTCCAGCTTCTCCCGTCGTTTGTTTGTAGTCGGTACGATTGGGGTCCCGTTACTTGGGTTATTTTTGCCGGTACCCAGAGTGGGTCCCCTGTGAAGTTTTTTGCATAGACTGCGTCTCCTGGAGCAAATATTCGGTATTTGCTTGATGAGTCTGGGGGTTTCTCAGGGTTGTATGTGGGGTGCAGTCTGTCTAGCTGGGACTGTAATTTTCTGCCCAGCAGTAGTTCTGCCGAGCTTTTATTTGTCGTTGTATTGGGTGTTATGTGCTGTATTAGTAGCATTTTATTTATTTTGTCCTGTATGTCCCCGGTTTCAATTTTTTTCTATTGCATTTTGTGTGTGACAGACCATGAATTCCGCCCGCCTATTCACCACCGGATGAGCGGGTGCTGTGAATGCATGCCGTATGCCCCATTCCGCCAGGAATTTTTTGAATGCTAGTGCGGTAAATTATGGTCCGTTGTCTGACACTAGCACATCTGGCAGTCCATGGGTGGTGAACAGTTTGGTTAGTTCCTTGATAACGGCCTCTGTGGTGGTGGATTTCATGACGCTAACCTCCAGCCAGTTGGAGTAAGCATCGACCGTTATTAGGAATGTGTGCCCTTTTGTAGGTCCGGCGAAGTCTATATGGACCCTGGACCATGGCCCTCTGTGGGTCTCCCATTCCAGAATAGGCGCAGAGGGGGGGGGTTGGTCTGGCTTTCTGGCATTTTCTGCATGAGGCCACCCAAGTTTCAATCTGCTTGTCCATCCCTGGCCACCAGGCATAACTCCTGGCCAAGGCTTTCATCTTGACTATGCCCGGATGCCCCTCATGTAACATAGCCAACACTCTTTTTTGTAGTGTTTCCGGGATCACCACCCTGTCCCCTCAGAGTATGCAGCCCTTCTGTGTGAACAGCTCGGTCTGCCGGGTTCTGAAGGTTTTAAACTGCTCACCGCCGTCGGTTTCCAGCCACCTTTTCTCCACCCAATTCAAGACTCGCGCCAGCCATTTGTCTTTATTAGTCTCTTTGGCAATGTCTGACACGGTCAGGGGTGGGTTGGGTAATGTCTCTATATGCACCGCTGAGGTTGTGGGCGCTGGGTCGTCTTCCAGGTCAGGCAGGGGGAAGCGGCTCAGTGCGTCTGCATGCGTGATGTTTTTTCTGGGTCGGTGTGTCAGCTGGTAGCTTTAGGCGGCAAGGAACTCGGACCACCTTGCCATCCTAGGTGACAATATGTTCGGGGTGGCCTTGTTCCCAGCCAGTATCCCTAGTAGCAGTTTATGGTCAGCTATAATTGAAAAGGTCCTACCGTATAGGTATTCGTGGAACTGCTTCACGCCGGTGATTACTGCTAGCACCTCCTTGTCCAGCTGGCTGTAATTCCTTTCGGGCTTGGATGATGTCCTTGAGAAAAAGGCGATTGGTGCTTCTCTCCCATCCGGCAGAGTGTGGCTTAGGATGGCTCCCACACCAAAGGGTGATGCGTCGCAGGTCACGGTCAATGGTAGGGTTTCACTGTATTGCATGAGGACTGCGTCTGATGATAGTAGGTCCTTTATTTTCTGGAAGGCGTTTTCCTCTCACTTACCCCAGGACCAGGTGGCTGTTTTGTCCAGCAGCCTATGTAGGGGTTCTGCCATGGTCGCCTTCTGGGGCAGGAAAACATTGTAAAAATTAATAAGTCCAAGAAAAGCCTGTAGCTCCATTTTATTCCGAGGTCTAGGGGCTTCTTTGATGGCCCTGACCTTTTTTTCTGTGGGGTGTATTCCGTTTTTGTCCAGTAGGTACCCCAGGATTTCTACTTTCTCTGTGCAAAGCTAACATTTTTCTTTTTTAACCTTTAGCCCGGTTTCTTTACATTTCTGTAGGACCTCCCTTAGCTGGCTTTCCAATTGTTTTTTATTTTTAGCGGATACTAATACATCGTTGAAATAGGGCACCACCCCTTTTATTCCTTGTAATAGTCTTTCCATCAGACTTTGGAATACCCCTGGTGCCATGCTGACTCCAAATTGGAGTCTCTTGCATAGGAAAGCCCCCCCGGTGAGTCACGATGGTTTGCGCCTCAGCAGTCTCAGTGTCGACTGGCAGCTGCTGATATGCCTGTGCCAGATCGAGTTTCGCGAAGACTCCCCCCCCCCAGTGAGTGTAGGAGGTGCTGTACCACCAGGATGGGGTAGGCACTCAGCTTCAGCACAAGGTTGAGGGTGGCCTTGTAGTCACCACAGATCCTCACGGACCCATCCGGCTTGATGGGAGTGACTATTGGGGGTTCCCACCGTGCGTGGTCTATCAGATCTAGGACCCCTTGTGCGATGAGCTTGTCTACTTGCTCATCAATTTTGGGTTTGAGTGTAAAGGGCACTCGCCATGGCTTAAGGTGGATTGGGGCAATGTTTGGGTTTAGGTTGAAAGTTATTGGGGACCCCCGGTACTTGCCTAGGTCGCCATTGAAGACCTCCTGGAAATCCCTCACGAGCATCTCCCCCCAGTCTGTGTCGGCGACGTGGTTGATGCCAGTCACCTCGATCCCCAATGGCGCGAACCACTCCAGTCCCAGCAGTCTCGGGCGGTCTTTGTCCACAATGGTGAGTGGAAGCACCACTGTATGCCCCTTGAATGCCACATTAAAATGTCCGATCCTGGCCACAGGAATGCGGTTTCCCTGATAATCTTTCAGGGTCAGCTTCTGGCTCTCCAATTCATGTCTGTGGATGGTGGGCACCAGACGCTTGATGGTACGTCAGGAGACCATGGAGAGGTAGGATCCGGAATCTACCTCCATCCTGCATGGTTGGCCCTCGATGCTCACCTCCACGGTCATCTTCCAGGCATCGATTGTGTTCGAGTGCCCGATGATGACCGTCTGGTGGGTCTCCTCTTTGCGCCGGGTCTCATTGAACCACTTGTTTCTTCCATCTCGGCTCCACCGGCTCTCTTGTATGGTGGTCTCTGGTTCAGGGGGGTGCCGTCTCGTCACTGGGGGCTGTGATTCCTTTTGTTCTGGCATACTTTGGCGATGTGTCCCCGTTTGTCACAGTGCCGGCAAATAGTGTCTAGGAACCAGCACTCCGAACAGGGATGGTCGCCTCCGCACCCGGCACACTGGAACCCCGACTTATGATCTCTCCGTTCCCATCGGTCTCATTCCGCCTGCAGTCTGTGGATCTCCTTCTCTTCGTCCTCGGTTTCGGAGAGGGAGTCAATATCCCCATGGTGTGTTGTTGCGTCTCTGTGGCTGGCCTCTGGTCGCTTTTCTGGGATTGGCGTCACCTCTGTGGTTGTTGGGTCAGTTGTGTTCATCTGCCGCATCATTGCCGCTGAGTGTTTTGCTGCCTCGGCGATGGCCTCAGTTACGGAGACATCTTTTCGCGCCATCAGTCGGCTCTGGAGGATGGGGTCCCGTAGTCCGAGGACCACTCGGTCGCACAGAGCCTTGTCCATGTTGGTGAACCCGCACATTCCCCCGAGGTCTCTGAGGGTGGCCACGAAGTCGCTGATTCTTTTGCCCTCCTTCTGATCCCTCCAGTAGAATTCGTGCTGGCGGATGAGGTTGGGTACGGTCGGGGCGTAGTGGTTCCGTAGCAGCTGATCTAGTTCGGTCCAGTCCATCTCCTTCACATCTCGGGGTTTGGCGAGTGCTTTGGCCATTTTGAACACTGCAGGCCCGCAGTGTGTCAGGAACATGCCCCTCTTCTTCTGGTCATTGGCATCTTTCAAGTTGCTGCTCTCGAGGAACATGAGGAATCAATCAATGTATGATTCCCAGTCCTTGGCTGCTTGATCGAAGGGTGCGGGTGGCGAGCTGCTGCCGGCCATGTCGTCGGAAGTTCAGCGTTGGTTCGCCACGTGCTCTGTTGGTCTCTGTCTCACAATCCCACCCTCATCGCCAGTGTCAGATTGGGTACAAAAGAGACGCGAGACCAGTGTACTTCAAGCTCTTTATTTTATGTTAAGATCTGTACAAGATCTTGGAGCTGCGGCAGCCCTCTAAATAGGGATTGCTCACGGCTCGCCGGCCAATGACAGGTCTTTGAATCTCCCGCAATCGGCTCGGCCAATCGCGGTTGATTCTCAGAGGACCAATCACGGCCATTCAGTGGACCAATCACAATGCCGTTGGTGTGGACCAATCAGAAGTCAGTATTTGGAGTATGTTAATACAGAACAAGATAATCAAGTAACAAATCTGCAAATACCTAGAAGCACCCAAACTTATGAATAGAAGTCAACACAGATTTTTCAAAAACAGATAATGCCAAACAAATCTTATTTCTGTCTTATTGACGTCCCAAATGTTCAGCCTCTCATAGAAGTTGAGGAGTAGTCTTCACTGCCACAGTCCACTTAACCTTTTCCTTAAGCATTGTAAATTTGCTGTTTTGTTATTTTCAGAGACACCAGCATACCTGCAAAATCATCTCCAACAATATTACAACTATTCACTTAGACAGAGATCTCCCCCATTAAGTCCCCCTTGCACTCATCTGACAAATTTCTTCCAGTTTGTCTCTTAATCACGGAATTTACTCTTTAGAAACACATCACCTTTCTAACATCTTCTCCTTGCTCAATAGGAAGAAATCAGGTCAGCTGCAACAGGCAGTCAAATTGCTCTCAGAATATACTCCTTATCATTAATACTGTAGTGATCCCTATACTTTAATTCCAAGTAACATATACTCACATATATGACTCAAAATATATAATTCCTCTAGCCCTACTGATCTTTTCTTTGCCAGGTGGAACTCTGCAGCTTGTCTCTTATTAATATTACCTGTTTATCCAGTTGGAGCAACTGTATGAAAAACCCATTGCTTCATACAGGAATATTTATTTAGTCCTACATTTGATTTAGCAGTGCTGCTTCAAAACGTCCATCCTATAGTACTATAGCTTGATGTATTCAGCTAAAAAAAAAGAATACCTTTACCTTCACTAACAGAGGTATCAGGTTTATCCTCACAAAGAATATTCTCCACTATTTGGACGCTGGGTCGCATAACAGTCAGCTCATTTCTCCTGGACTCAGTTGATAAACAGATCTGATAAGAATAAGGCAAAGTCCCATCTTCGTAATTTGGAGGAAATACAGTACCAGACTTTGAATGAGAATTGGGAATGAAGCACTGAAAAAAGTGAGGTTCCTTGACCCTTGAAGTTTCATAATAATAGCCAAAATCACTGCCACCAGGAACAGAAAGGATACCAAAGTCAAAGTCAGAACCAAGTAAAACTGGAGCTTGGATGGATCCTGAGTTATTAGGTTGGCCTCCTGGAAGTTCTGAGCAAAGACCAGGTTGAGGCTCGTGGTGGCTGAGAGAGGTGGCTGTCCGTTATCCCTCACCATGATGACCAGCCTCTGCTTGGTAATGTCTCTCTCAAGTAATGCTCGAGCTGTTTGGATCTCTCCCATGTGGGAGCCGATGATGAAGAGCGAGGGCTCTGTGGCCTGCAGGAGATGAAAAGAGAGCCAGGCATTGTGTCCAGAGTCAGCATCCACAGCCACGACTTTTGTCACCAAATAACCTGAATCGGCTGAGCGAGGCACCATCTCAAAGAATGATGAACCCTGAGTTGTTTGGGAAGGGTACAGGATCTGGGGAGTATTATCATTCTGATCCAGTACATGCACTTTGACTGTGACGCTGCTGTTGAGAGATGGAGAGCCTTCATCCTGGGCTTGCACTTGCAGCTGGAAGTCTCTGAGCTGCTCATAGTCAAAAGATCGTTGAGCGTAGAGAGTTCCAGTCTCAGAGTTAATGGAAACATAGGAGGAGAGAGGCAGGTCCTTGACGTTGCTGTTAAGAATGGAGTAGGTGATTTGAGCATTACGATCCAGATCGGGGTCAAAAGCCTTAACCTGGAAAATAGACATTCCGGATGGGTTGTTCTCGGGAACGTAGGCAACATAGGAAGGTTTTTCAAATGCTGGAGGGTTATCATTGATATCTGAAATTGGTACTGAGATGGCTTTATCTGTAGAATGAGGAGGTATGCCTTGGTCTGTGGCTGTAATTGTTAAGTTATACACTGGTGTTTTTTCTCTGTCAAGGGGGCCATCTATGAGGAGTTTGAAGTAGTTATCTGATGATGAGACCACCTGGAAAGGTACAGTTTCCCTTAGGTAGCAGGTGACTTTCCCATTAAGTCCAGAATCTCTGTCATTGACTTTAATGAGGGCAATCACTGCACCAGGTAAAATATCTTCAAGAATGGGGCTGGATAGAGATGTAATAATTACTTCTGGAGCATTGTCATTCTCATCAAGAACCTCAATCTCTACACTGCAATCTGCAACTAGTCCACCTCCATCACTTGCCCGTATTATCATCATATAGCTTCCTCTGTCTTCAAAATCAATACTTTCCTTAAGTGAAAGTGTTCCATCGATGGGATCCAAAATAAAATTCTGATTCACATTTTCTGGATTTTCCCAGAAAATATAAGATATCTCAGCATTTGACCCTTCATCACTATCAGATGCTTTCACTTGAAGCACAGAAGTCCCTCTTGGTGTATTCTCTTTCAGACTTGTTTTGTAAGTTGCCTGGGAGAAGACTGGTGGATTGTCATTTATATCAATAACATTGACTTCTATATTAAGAGTCCCAGTTTTCACTGGACGTCCTCCATCTGAAGCTGTAAGAATCAAGTGGTGTGTGTGCTCTTTCTCCCTGTCCAATGGCTTTTGCAAAATTAATTCTGCATATTTTCTGCCATCTTTGCTCTCTTGAACTTCTAGCTTGAAATACGGGGTTGAGCTCAAATGATAATCTTGAAGGGCGTTGATTCCAATGTCCTTGTCTTCAGCATTTCCCAGGGCAAATCGAGCTCCTGGCAAATGAGACTCACTCACTTCCAGTTTTATATCTTTTTCTTTGAACTGTGGGGCATTATCATTAATATCTAGTATGAAAACTTTTATGTGGAAAATATTTAAAGGATTATGTGCCACAACCTCCAGTTTGAAGATGCAAGTAGGTAATTTTCCACAAATCTTTTCCGGGTCTATTCTGTCATTCACATATAGTTCATTATTTGTTCATCCAGAATAAAATACTGTTTTTCTGAAGAGATAGCAAGCTTGTGTTTTGACAGCAGATCAACATCTAACCCTAAATCTTTAGCAAGGTTCCCCACAAAGGAATATTTTTCTGTTTCCTCTGGAAGTGAGTATTCAACCTGTTCAGATACCACCCAGCTGATCAAAGAACATAATAATAGAAAAAATACTTGCCTCAAATTTGGTTTCTGTATTCTGGTTTTGTATTTTGCTTCTATCATCACCTCTTGTTTCCTCTTTTCTTCCTAATTTATTTTCCATATAGAATTTTCCAGCTAACCCAATATTTTAGAGTTGGATAGTAATAGAATAATAGCTTTGTTAAACAGCTTTTAACATAGTGCTTTCTGCTGCATCTCCTTGCCCATCTGCTGAAATATGGAAATGGTTTGCTGCAATACTCATCCATGCAACTTCCTTGCTGTACAACAGTGACACTCAGAGTCCATATGAAGAAGTTCATTAATTTTGCTTTCTAGACAGAGATAGATAGATAGACATAGAAAGATAGACAGAGACAGAGAGACAGAGAGACACAGAGGCAGATATAATAGATTAGATAGATAGCAAAGAAACTTTTCTAAACTCTGTTTTGTTATGGATGCTCAAAGAACAAAGCCCTGATTTTTTATGATAAAAACACTACAAAATTCTATAGTCAATTGAGTGTTATTGTATTGTTCTTTTTTTAAAAAAATGTTTTTATTATACATTTTCATTTATTATACATCACGTTTCCATTTCTGCAACACCAGTGTACTGTTGTATCAAACCTCATTTAAGTGTACATAGTTTTATACACCCTGATTGTAACCATTATTCTCATAATTATACAATATAATTTCTTTTGAATATACATATTATTTTACATCATAATTATAACCATTATTTCCTAGTTATACTACATAGTCTTCACCTCTAGTCACTCTATAGACTATAATCTA
Source organism: Pseudonaja textilis (assembly GCF_049901715.1). Lineage (NCBI taxonomy): Eukaryota > Metazoa > Chordata > Lepidosauria > Squamata > Elapidae > Pseudonaja > Pseudonaja textilis. The sequence goes on from NC_141992.1 coordinate 108,558,870, forward strand.
TAGTCAAGTATAATCCATTAGTAATATTACTTGTAGCATATATATCTATATCTATCTATCATCTATCTATCTATTTATCTATCTATCTATCTATCTATCTATCTATCTATCTATTTTGTTAATATTTTTCCATCATAAAGTTACTAATCTCTGCATCTGTTTTCTAACCATTTGTATAGTAGATCCCATGTTAAATAACACTGTTTCTTCTTTATCCTTAATTTCATCATTAACCTGTCCATTTCGGCACATTCTAATATTTTTTTAAACACCTTTTCATCTGTAGGTATATTTTCATTTTTCCAATTTCATGCATATATTATAGCTGCTGTTATTACATGTAACATTAACCATGTAATTCTTTTATTGTATTTTCCTGGTAGTATACCTAATAAGAACAGTTCTGGTTTTATATCTATTTGTTGTGCTGTCATTTCTTCTATTCACCTTTTTATCTTTAACCAATATTTTTTTGCCAATGGACAGGTCCACCAGGTATGGTAGTAGGATCCTGGTATCTGTTTGCATTTCCAGCACTCTGGCGATATGTTTTGGAACATTTTTGCCATTCTTGCTGGTGGAAAATGCCACCTATAGAACATTTTATACAGGTTTTCTTTATATGCTGTTGACATTGTGAATTTGTAATTTCTTTCCCACAGTTTTTGCCAATTGTCTAGTTCTATGCAATATCCAAAAATTTTAGCCCATACTATTATGGTTTCTTTTACGTATTCTTCTTCCATTTTAACATTCAATAAGTAATTATAAATTTTCTTTATTAATTTATTGTCTGTTTCTAACAATATCTGATCCAATTCTTGGGGTTCTTTATAAAATCCGTATGTTTCTGCATCTTTCTTATGTCTCATTTGTATTTGGATATGTGGCCACCAGGCCAAATCAATTCCCTGATTTTTTTAGTTCCTGTTTTGATTTTAGGTCCCCTTGTTCATTTATAATATCTTTGTACTTTACAATTTTATCCAGTTCTAAGGCATTGGGATATATTAACACTTCCATCATGGATAGCCAGACTGGTATTTTCATATAGTGCTTTTGTTTAATTTTTTCCCATACTGACAACAGAACATTTCTGATATAGTGTCTTTGGAAGTATCTATGTAGTTTACTTTTCCCGTACCATACATATGTGTGCTACCCCCATTGTAAATCATGCCCTTCTAATTTCAATATTCTTTTGTTCTTCAAATTTATCCACACCTTTATCCATGTGAGCACTGAAGCCTGACAATACAGCTCCCAGTCCGGTAGAGCCCCCCCACCCCTGTTTTTAGTGTCTTGTAGCATTTTCAATTTGATTCTTGGTTCTTTTCCTTGCCAGATGAACTTTGAAATCAATTTATTTAAGTCCTCAAAAAACTTTTTTCCTACTTTTATTGGGATTACTTGGAATAGAAATAGCAATTTCAATAAGATATTTATTTTTATTGTGGCTATCTTTCCAACCAATGACAGCTGTAGATTTTTCCATTTTTCCAAATCTATCTTTATTTGATTTATTAATATAGTGTAATTATCTTCTTTAATGGATGTGCATCTTGCTGTTGGCCAAATTCCCAGGTATTTAACGTTTTTAGTTGTCTGCATGTCCATCTTTTCCATCAGTTCGTTTTTCTATTTAGTTGTAAGATTCTTTGTCGATATTTTGGTCTTTTCTTTATTAATTTTAAATCCTGGCTCCACACCGAACTCTTCTATTTTCTTTATTAATTTGGGTGCCATTTCTAGAGGTTCCTCCAAAATAAATACTAAGTCATCTGCAAATGCTTGTACTTTGCAGTGTTCTTTTTTTATCTCTAAACCCTTTATATCCAGATCTTGTCTAATCTATCTAAGCAAGACTTCTGAGGATAGTATAAATAAAAGCGGGAATAATGGACATCCTTGTCTATATTAAGGTTTTCTGTTGTTTCTCTGTTTACTATTACTTTCGCCATTTGTTTGGAACATATTGCTTGGATCATATTTACAAAGTTTTCACCAAAAGTCCATTCCTTTCAATTGTAGTATCATGAACTGCCAACTCATATTGTCAAAAGCTTTTTGTGTGTCCAGAAAAATCAATGCTAGCTGTTTTTTGGAATGGGCTTCGTAGTATTCCAATACATTCAAAATGATCCTCATGTTATTTTTCAGATGTCTTTTTAGGTAGGAAACCATTCTGGTCAGGATGTATAAATTTGTTTAAGGTTCTTTTTAATCTTTCTGGAATTATAGAGTTATATATTTTTTAGTCTACATTTAATAATGATATTGGTCTGTAATTTTTTATCTGTTGAGGATCTGTGTCTTCCTTTGGTATTAATGTAATGTATGCTTCTGTCCAAATTTTGGGAAGCTTGGCTTTGATAGTACTTTGTTGTAGACCTCCAGCATTGACAATCCTAGTGCTTCTTGTAGGCTTTTATAAAGTTCTGTCAGAAGCTCACCTGGTCCAAGTGTTTTATTGTTTTTTTTGTCATTTAATTGCTTCTGTTATTTCCATTGTCATTATTCTTTCATTTAATATTGTTCTCACTATCTGGTATTTTGGGTAGACCAGCCTTTGCCAAATATTGTTTTATTGTATCTTCTAATATTTTCTCTTGACTGTAGAATTTCCTAAAGAATTCCTGGGTTATTTTCTTTTTGTCTTCATTCTGGTGATAGAGGATCCCCTTTTCATCTATCAGTTGGTGTATCATTTTATTCTCTTTCCTTTTTTTCAATTTGTACACTAGCCATCTACCTGGCTTATTTGCACATTCAAAAAAGTTTTGTTTTGCCATTTTAATTTTTGTGCCATTTCATCTTGCACTATTAGGTTCAGTTTATGTTTTATTAAATCAATTTTCTCTTTTCTCTTTTTTTTGGGGGGGGGGTCATTCTGCAACTCTATCTCTAGTCTTTTAAGCTCTTCTTGTAGTGAATTTTGCTGTTGTTTCTTTTTCTTATTTCTTCTTTTTTTAAAAAAAACCAAATTTTATTAATTTTCAAAGAGAGTACACAAACAAAACATAAGACATAAGAACATAAAACATCTTTTCTAACAACTACTTAACAAAACAAATAAGACATCTCATTTAAGTACAATATAGTTCTAAATTATCACGTTTCCACACACAATTTAATATGCATCTTATATATTCAACTTCATATCTTATTAGTTTTCCACCTTCTTACTGTTTCTTCCTTTATTTCTGTTCAATTTTATTCATTAGACTTATACTTTCATATATTTCATATTACTATATTTCATATTGTTACTATTTCATATGTTCTTATCCAACATCATTACTCCTCAATAGACAAACATAGACTAACAAAACACATAACATAAAAACATAAAACTTCTTTTTAGAAAGCGGCTTAACCCCGGGTTATAACTTTTTGTACAGACGTAAATCAAATTCATGCTCACCTTATATACTATTTCATATCTTATTTAAAATTCTACATTTTGCATATATCTTCTCCCCTCTTTTCACTCTCTTAATTCTATTTTATTTATTTAATCTCAATTTAAATCATTACACTTGTATCTTTTGTCCGTTCTTTTTCAATTATCCATTTATCTTTCTCTTAAACACAAACTTTTTCCTGTAATGACTGGTTGAAGTATGACACCTTTCTATTTTCCCCCCAAATTTAACACTTAAAATTAGACATAGTTTCTATTCTGATTCTGCTTAGTACATTCTACATAACATTTTAAAATATAAAACATAATAATCTTATAGTATATTAAAAATAGTGTTCCAGAACAAATTAGTTAATTAAACATTAATTACACAATCCCTACAGTATTCTATTAACACATATTTCAAATACAAATACTAAAATACAGTCTTGTGTACTTTTGCAGAATCTCTATTTACATTATATTTTACCCTTTATCTCTGAAAAAAAATGTTTATTAACATCTTGTTTTAAGTCTTTATAACTTCCCTTCGCTTTGTCCCTTCCTTCCTTATCAAATCTAACCTTTTTACGCCCCCCCAATCTCCAACTTTTTAATCTCCCCTCTCTGTTGTATTCCTCTTTTCTGTTGCTTTCTATCATTACATCGATTTTTCACCTTACTTTTCCCTTTCTTGATTGTTTTTTTAGAACTTAAATTCTTGATTTTCTTCTCCTTTTTACCCTTTTTTAAAATCATATGTCCATTAAAGATGGCTTCTTCTTCATCATCCCAGCCTTTTTCTTGTTGCATTTCCTGGTAAGCAGAAATCACCATTTCTAAAAAGCAAAAGATAGATCCAAAAGAGCCCTCTTCCTCTTCTCTTAGTCTTTCAAATTGCATTTTCAGTTCTTCAACAGATACCATTGTAAAAAAAAATATTTTTTTTTAAACAATCCAAATGTTTTTTTAGTCTTTCAAAAGATAGTTAAGGTCCCAAAGTCATCAAGCAATCAAAGTCAGCACAGTCAGCACAGTCTGTTTCACTTTCTTCTACTTTCTCTTCCTGGGGCAGAATTCAATTACACAATTCCAAGGCATTTTTTGGAAGTTTTATTGTGATTTAATCTCTAATCTTATAAAACTCCAAGCAGTCTCCTTCAACAAACGTTAGTATAAATCATTTACCTCTCTTCCTTCCCACTTAAAGCAAAAAGATTTAAATTTTAAAATATCAGTGTTTAGAAATCTAATGTCCCCTTGGCTTCAATTTTGAAAGTTAGTACCTTCTACTGCCAAAGTGGGTATTTCCAATTTCCACCTGCTGTCTCCGTGGGAAGGAAAGTGAGGAGATAAAAAACTTTCCCTTTACTTTCCACCACAGCTTAACGATCCTCTGGGAAACAATATATCACTTAAAAAGCCAAAGTTCCAGGGTATTCAGATGTTAATTGTTGTCCTGGTTCAGCCAAAAGCTTTCTCTGTCTTCACTTCCTCCAGCACATAACTTGTCCGGTTGAGAGGTTCTTTGTGACAGCCATTACTGACCGTCACTCCACCACCTTTGGAAAAGGGAGTTAAGCCAGCTGAGAAGGGGGGGTGCAATATTCCCCGACCCCTGCCCAGATCCCCCCTCTCTTCAGCTATCCCTACAGGATAACTATAGCCTCCTAATCCAATTGCATCGAAGGCACTCCAGCAGCGAGCACAGCAGGAATCGCGCACAAACACGAATTCCTGCTGCCTCCGAAGCCTGTCAAACCGGAAGCATCTCTTATTTCTTCTTGTATGTATGTTATCGCTAACCCTTGAATGTATGCTTTTGCCATATCCCAGACATTTTGCAGTGATGTTTCTTCTTTTCTATTTTCTTTAAAGAAAAAATCCATTTCTTTTTCCATCATTTGTATAAACTCCTTGTCTTTTAAAATAGTTTGATTCATTGTCAATCTTGGTTTCTTCTTTTGTCCCTTCCTGTAACTTTTATGGGGTTGTGGTCTGCCCATATGTTTGTTTCTATGTCAACCTTTTGGACATCTGTTCTCATCTATGATGTCATCCACACCATGTCTATTCCCAACCATGACTGATGTCTGTTCAAGTAGAATGTATATTGATTTGTTTTTGGGTTTAGATCTCTCCATATATCCTGTAAGCCTATTTTTTGTGTCATTTCAAAAAAGGTATTTGGAAATGTTCTTGTTTTTTGCTTCTTTTACTGTTTCTATAATCTGCTTTGATGTCCACAATTGCATCAAAGTCCCCTATTATACATATATTTTCATAGTCTGTGTCAATTATCTTTTTATAAAAGTCTTTTAGAACTGCTTATTGTTTAGTGTGTATATTGAAGTCAGAAGGATTGGTTTCTGGTTTATCAACACCTCCACCATTAATATTCTCCCTCCTCCTCCTCCTCCTCCTCCTCCTCCTCCTCCTCCTCCTCCTCCTCCTCCTCCTCCTCCTCCTCCTCCTCCTCCTTTTTCTATGTATTTTTTATTAAGTTTCCATTATTACAACATAGAACATCATGGTTTCAACAGCATTCTTGACATCTGTACAGGTACTTATCTTAAATATCTTAACACATTATATTTACATTTATCTAATATTGATTAATAGCTTTAACTATAATTATTATTCTTATATATTCTACATATTTACAGTTCACTTTCTTGAGGTCGCTTATAGTTTAGTTTCCTATCTTATTTCTTGTTTCTTTCTTTTTAAAAAAAGAAATTTTATTGATTTTTTAAAAACAAACATAAACAAACAAAACATAAAACATAAAAACATAAAACATCTTTTTTGAAAGCAGCTTGATCCCGGGTTACATCTCTTTGTACTGACACAAATTCAGATTCATGTTCATTTTATATACCATTCCATATCTTATTACCATTCTACATTTTCTATATAGCTTCTCCCCTCTTTCAATTTTCTTAATTTTATTTTATTTATTTCATCTCAATTCAGATCATTATACTTATATTTTCTTTGTCTGTCCTGTTTCCAGCTGTCTATTATCTTTTCTCATTAAACAAAATTTCTCCTGTAATCACTGATTGGAGTATGACGCCTTTATATCTTTCCCCTAAATTTATAACACTTAGTATAATACATAACTTCCATTTGGATTCTGCTTAGTACATTCTAAAGTTACACACTATATTTTAAAAAGAGAAAAAATTATAAATATATAATATAATTAAAACAACAATCCATACCAATTCAAAGCTATTGTTAATATTAGTATTCATTTAAATCTTAAACATTTTACACATTACTTTTCAAATAAGTATCATACTTCTATGGGAACACTTATAAACTTTCCATAGTTACTTCCCCCCCACTTCACTCATATTTTAAAACATTATATCATTAAAATGTTCCCATTCCTTCCTAGTTCAATTCTCTCATTTATTTCATTTCATTTATTTTGTTCACAAAAGTTTCACTGAATTACACTGAGTATTTTATCCCACTTTTTAATCATATGTTGTTTCCAATTTTCTAACATTATTTCTAATACAAATATAACAATACAATCTTATGTACCTTTGCAGAATCACCTTTTCAGTTAAATTTTTACCCATTATCTCTAAATAAGTCCTGTTTTTTTACATCTTGCTCCACACCTTTGTAGCTTCTCTTCCCTTCCTTCCTCCCTTCCTTCTTCTCTCTGCCTTTTTTACCCCCTTGTCTTTCCACCTCTATTTCCCTCTTCTGTGTTCCCCTTTTCTGTTGCTTTCTAACATTATATCCACTTTTCACCTTATTTTTCCCTTTTTTGGTTGTTTTTGGGGGTCTTAAAGTCTCCATTCTCTTTCCCCCCTTTCCCCCTTCTTCCCTAAATAAAGTTACTTGTTCATCAAAGATGGCTTCTTCATTGTCCCAATCTTCTTGTTGCGCAGTCTTTTCTTGCAGTTTCTCATAGGTACAAATCGCCATTTCTAACAATTGAAAAATGGACCCAAGAGAGCCCTTCCCTTCTTGTTCCTCTTCTTTATATTTTTAAATTCCATTTTCAGTTCATCCACAAGTAATGCCATTGTAAAAAAAATTTCAAACAACCACCCAAGTGTTTTTAGTCATTCAAATATAATTTCCAAAAAGTTCCAAAGTCACCAAACAATCCAAATGCACACAAGCTGTTTCTTTTAAGATTTTCTTCTTTTTTCACTTTCTCTTCCTGGGGTTACTATTTAGTTGCAAAGTTCCAATTAATATGTATCTTTTAAAAGTCTTGCTAGAATTTAATCAGATTCTTTTTAATTCCAGGCAGTCTCCTCCTTCCAAATCTTACTCTTATTCTTTTCCTCTCCCTTCCCACTTACAGCAAAAAAAAATTTTTTTTTTTAATTTTCAGAAATCCTTATTGTCCCCTTGACATTTGATTATCCAGTTTGATTACCTCTTGATGCCAAAGCGGGTTTTTCCAATTTCTCATTCATCTCTGTTTGCTGTCAACGTAAGGAAGGAGAGTGAAAGAAAAAAACAACTTTCCCTTTCCACTTTCATTCACGGCTTCCGAATCTTCTTTGGGAGCGATGTATTCTTTTTTAAAATTTAAATTCCAGGATACCTTGGTTGTTGCTTCTTATCCCGGTCAGCCAAAACTTTCACTTCTTAACTTCCTCCTGCACTTTCTTTTCTGGATGAGTGCTTCTTTGAGGCGGCCATTTCTGACCACAGCTTGTTCACCTTTGGGAAAGGGAGTTTAGCCAGCTGGGGAGGAAAGATGCGGCTTCCCTCGACCCTTCTGGGATCTCCCCCCTCTTTGCCACCTCTACGGGGTGGCTTAGCTCCGAAGCCAGACTGGCTCGGGACACTCCAGCGGCGAGCCCAGGCAGAAACTGCACGATCGTGGATTCCTGCCTGCCGCTGAAGCCCTACAAACCGGAAGTCCCTTATTTCTTGTTTCTGTTTGTTACCCAATCATACCATTTATTCCAAATTAAAAAGTATTCAGAGTCTTCTCTCTCTTTCAGTTTCAGTGTTAACATATTCATTTCAGCACTTTCCATTATTTTTTGTTATATTAATTCTTCATTAGGAATGTTAGGAGTTTTCCATACTTGTGCAAAAGCTATTCTGTTGAGATATGTAACATTAGATATTTTACTTTTTCTGGAATTCAATCTTTAATAATTTCTAGAAGAAAGGTTTCCAGTCAGAGCTCACTCTGGTGATCTCCTGTAGCCAATTTTTAATTTGGATCCAGAATGTCCTGGTCTCGGGGCATAGCCACCACATATGGTAGAATGTACCATCGACTTTTTTTGCATTTCCAACATTTTGGGCATACATTGAGGTATATTTTTGCCAATCTCGTTGGGGCCAGATACCATCTGTAAAACATTTTGTACAGATTTTCTTTATATGCTGAAGATATTGTTAGCTTATAGTTTATATTCCATATTTTCTCCCATTCTTCTAACTTTATGTTATATCCAAAATTCTGCACCCAAGCTATCATTGTACCCTTCACTGTCTCCTCTTCCATTTTGAAATCTAATAAGTATTTGTATATTTTTGATATAATTTTTTGTTCTAGCCCCATTAAAATTTTGTCTAATTGGTTTTGCCCTTTATCAAATCCAAAATCTTCCAGATCTTTTTTATACTTATTTTGGATTTGCAAATATGTCCATCAATCAATTAAAATTCCATTTTTGTTTAATTCTTGATTTGATTTTAATTTCCCTTCATTGTCTAATAATTCACCATTTTCCTTATATCTAATCTATTTGGGTGGATCATGGCCTCCATGGTTGACAGCCAATGTGGTATTTTCATACAATTTTTTTAAAATTTCCTCCATGTTTTAATAAGTGAATCTCTTATTAGTTGATGATTAAAGTAAGTATGTATATTACTTTTTTTTCCCCACAAAAATGCATGCCAACCTATCTGGAAGTCATGACCTTCTAGTGTTAAAATTCTCTTGTCTCTTAGCTTGACCCAATCTTTTTTTTTTTTTTGAAAACAATTTTATTAGGTTTTAAAGACAAACAAAACAAACAAAACATAAAAACATCCAGCTTTCTTTCATAAATATACAGACAGTGTGTCGGTTGGTTTACCAATTTTTTGTGCATCCATTTCGTAGTCTCAATTACAGTTACATTACATAATAACTCATATTATCAATCAAAAGTTAGTATCACTATTAGTATCACTATTAGTATCACTATTAAACAATCATTTGACTATGATTTTATTCATTCATACTTTGCGAGATAGCTATAATTTACTTAGTTTATTTTATAACAAATCATATAATCATACCAAATCTATCCTAAAAGCATTTTATAAATATAATATCAAAAAAAGAAAAAAATATCTCTTTATATATTCATTATTGTCTAAAATTCTAAATATTCTATTTATTGTGTTTTATCATCCAACCATCGATAGAAAAGGCCCCAAATTTCATAGAATTGTTTATCCTCTAATTTTAAATGTCAATCTACTCATTTCAGCACATTCCAATATTTTCTTAATAATTTCTTCCTGCAATGGTATTTTCTCATTTTTCCAGTTTTTAGCAAATACAATCCTAGCCGCTGTTAATACATTTACAATCAGGTATTTCAAATCTTTACTATACGTATCAGGTAAGATTCCCAATAAAAAGATCTCTGGTTTCAAGTCTATGTGTTTCTTTGTCATTTTTTCCAACCACATGCGAATTTCAGTCCAATATTATCTAGCATCCTCACAAGTCCACCACATATGGTAATATGAGCCAGGTATCTGATGACATTTCCAGCATTTTTCAGATTTATTCTTGAAGATTCTTGCTATTCTTGTCGGGGGAAGGTGCCACCTGTAAAACATCTTATACGAATTTTCTTTATAAGCTGTTGACATTGTCATTTTATAATTTTGAGACCACAATTTTTGCCATTTCTCTAAATCAACCTCATATCCAAAATTCTTCCCCCAAGCAATCATAGTTTCTTTAACTTGTTCTTCCTCTAATTTAATTTCCAGTAAATAACCATATAGTTTTTTAATCACCTTTTCATCAGTACCTGTCAAAATCTTATCTAAATCAGTCAATTTATCATAAAATCCCTCTGTTTTAAAATCTTCATCATACCTTGAATGTATTTGCGCATATGAAAACCAATTCATCTTTATACCTTGTTCCTCTAAGTTTTCCATCGATTTAAGTTCACCCTTTTCATCCAGTATTTCCCCAGTATTTCTTCTTATAAATTATAGGATAGGAAAATGCTTCAATGGTCGATAACCAAACTGGAATTTTCAAATAGCATTGTCTTTTGATCTTATCCCAATTCAACCACAAAGACTCCCGTATATGATGTCTTCTAAAATAGCCCTGTGTTTTAGTTCCCTTATACCATAGAAAAGCATGCCAGCCAAACAACAAATCATGTCCTTCTAATGTCAACAATCTAGTCTTTCTTAGTGTTATCCATTCCTTGGCCCACATCAAGTTTGCAGCTTGATAGTACAACTCCCAATTAGGCAAACCAAAACCTCCTCTAATTCTGGCATCTTGTAAAAGTTTTAATTTTATTCTCGCTTTCTTGCCTTGCCATATATACTTCAACACAATTTTATTTAAATCTTCAAAATAGTCTTTTCCAAGCCTAATTGGTATTGTTTGAAACAAGTATAAGATTCTGGGTAGGATATTCATCTTGATTGTTGAGATTCTCCCTATTAATGACAATTGTAGATTTTCCCATTTCATCAAATCTGACGCTATCTGTTGTTTAAGTTTAATGTAATTGTTCTCTTTTAACGTACTACATCTTGGTGTCAAATATATCCCCAAATACTTGACCTTATTCGTGACTTGAATTTTCAATAGGTCTACCAGTTCTTCTCTTTGTCTTAATAACATATTCTTTGTCAAAATCTTTGTTTTATCTTTATTTATTTTCAAACCTGCTGCCTCACCATATGTCTCTATCTTTTCCAATAATTTTGGAGCTGTTTCTAAAGGGTCTTCCAAAATAAAGGCCAGATCATCTGCAAAGGCTTGCAATTTAAATTCTTCCTTTTTAATTTTCATTCCTTTTATACTTTTATCATCTCTAATATTTCTATTCAACACTTCCAAAGTCAATACAAATTCTGTGCCAATTCTTCTTTCTCTATTAGACCCATTTTATGTTTAATTATGTCCAATTTTAGTTTAATATCTTTTTTCTGTGGCATTTTCTGTAGTTCTTTTTCAAGTCTTTTATGCTCATCTTCTAGAACTTTAATGGCATGCCTTTTCTTGATATTCTTTTTTCTTATGTAGTCTATTATCAAGCCTCTAGCATATGCCTTCATTGTGTCCCAGACATTCAATTCTTTCTCCGTCCATTGTGTAAAATCTTTTTCCTTTAAAATAGTATTATTTAACGTCCATCTCGATCTTTTTTTTTTGTCTTTTCCATTTAATTGTCATTGGATTATGGTCTGCCCAAGTACTGTTTGTTTCTTGAATGTTAGATATTACGTTCTGTTGAGATCCAAATCATATCTAATCTGGACCATGATAAATGTCTATTTGAATAAAAAGTATGTTGTTTGGTTTTAGCATTTCTTTCTCTCCATATATCTTTTAAATTTAATTCATCTATCATTTTAAAAAAGGATTTAGGGAGAGTCTTTCTGTTTTGCTTTGTTGTTATTGCTGTATAGTCCAGTTTATTGTCTACAATTCCATTAAAATTTCCCATCATAACTATATTGACATAGTTCAGTCCAATTATTTTCATATGTAATTTTTTGTAGAATTCTTCTTGTTTATCATTCGGAGCATAAATTGCAATCAGGAGTGTTTTCATATTATTGTCCAATATTTCCACCATTAATACTCTTCCATCTTCATCAGTATAAATCAATTTTGCTGAAATAATCTCTTTAATGTATAAAACCACTCCTCTTTTTTTACATTGAGTCAAAGAAGTGAATATTTTCCCTAATTTTGGCTGTATCAACAATTGTTCATATTGTTTTTTAATATGTACTTCTTGTAAACAAATTATATCAAATTTTAATTTCTCTAATTTATGAAAAATTTTCCTCCTTTTAACAGCTGAATTAAGTCCATTTATATTCATTGTAATCAATTTTTTCTCTTCCATGATTATATTTTGTAATTAGGTTTGGCAGCTCTCGTAGATCTTGGTTCACATTGTTCTTTGATCTCCACTGTCCACCTACTGCACCTTCTTTTTCAGTCCCCATTTGGTCCTCTTGGAATTCAATTAGTGAGACCTCTTTTTCTGCCTCTTCCTCTCTCCTTCCAAAAAATTCTGCATAGAAAAGTTCTGCTTTCTCAATTGAATCAATTCTATGTCTCCGTTCTTGCCATGTAAACATTAGTCCTTCTGGAATCAGCCATCTATAATTCACCTCCTTTTTCAATAACATTATAGTCAGGAATCGATATTCTCTTCTCATCTCTCTCACTCTTCTAGGTATTTGTTTTAAAACCACAATCTCCTTGTCTTTGTATTTCAACATCTTCTCTCTTGCCACTTGTAATATTTGTGTTTTAATGGATTTTTTTGTAAATCTGATGTGAACTTCTCTTGGTAAGTTGTTTCTCATCACATATCTTGTAAAGACTCGGTACACCTCATCTACTCCATCCATCATCTTTTCCTCTGTTATTTCCAAGGCTTCAGCCAGAATTTCTATCATTGTCGCAGCTAAGTTTTGTCCTTTTTCTTCCTCTATGTTTTGAAATCTGAGATAGAATTCTGACCTGTCCATCTCCCACTTCAGCATCCCACTTTTATCTTGTTCAACCACTGTTAGTCTGCTATCAATGTTTCCAATCTTCTCCTCTCTTTGTTTATCTTCTTCAATTTTTTGGAATCTCTCATCATACTTCGCCATCATTTGTTGGATATTTTCAATTTTTTCATCGGTCTTCCCTGTTCTTTGTTCAATGTTCTCTATTCTTTGTTCAATATTCTCTGTTCTCTTTTCAGTGGTGTCTGATTTTGTTTTGAGATCTTGGATTCCTTGCATAATCATCTGTAGAGTCACTTTTTCTTGCTCTTTATCTTGCTTTAACATTGTTTGAATTAAACGTTGTCCTCCAGATGGTGGGGAGGCAGAAGTAGAAGTCGAGGCACCAGAAGGTATGAGTTTCCTACTCATTTTGAACAATTCAAAATCTTCAAATTCTTTTAGATCTTAATCCGATTAGTAAGGTAGTCAATTATAATCCAAAGTGGAAAATAAAAATAATAAAAAGTAAAAAGCCCAATAGTAGTAAAAAAAGAAAGAAAAGAAAAAAGTTCTTCTGAACCTTAATCCAATTATGAAATAGTCAATTGTAATCCAAAATAATGGATAAAAATAGGAAGAAGAAAAAAGCCCAATAATAATAAGAAAAAAAATAAAAAGAATGAAAAAAAAGTTTCCTCAGGTTCTTCACACCTTAATCCAATTGAAAAATCTCAATAATAATAAAAAAAAAACCATAAGAATGAACCAAAAACATGGATGGAAAAAGCAAAAGTCCCAATAAAAAAAGAAAAAGGAAAAATTCTGAGGCTTTCCCTTTAAAATAAAAAGGGAACATAAAAATATTACAAAAATAAAAGTTTACAGTAAAGCTGGTAAGGAGGGGTAACACAACTAAAAGAAAATTAAAAAACACACTGCACTTTATTTAATTATCCAAGGCTCTTGTTATGACTCTCTTCTCCACAAGCTTCAAAGCCAAGCTTCAAGTATTTAGTTGTTGATAGAAGTCCAGAACACTCACCCATGCTCTTCCCTCTATCTTATCAAGTTGCAATGTCCTTGAAAAGGAGTTTTTCACAATTCTCTCAACTTCAAATAAATATTTTCAAGCCTCTAGTTGGCAGTGTTACAAAGTTTCTTTGTTCTCACTTTCCCCCTCCTTTCCCAGGGAAAATGTAATAGAAGTTAAAAAAGAGAGAGAATATATATATATATATATATATATATATATATATATATATATATATATATATATATATATATATATATATATATATATATATATATATAGAAATAGAAATAGAAATAGAAATAGAAATAGAAATAATAGAAATAGAAATAGAAATAGAAATAGAAATAGAAAAATAACTAAAGGGAGCCTCTAATCTAAAAAGTTGAAAAATCAAAAAGGAGAAGAGAAAAAAAAGAATATATATAAAGGAAAAATCAGTCCAGTTAACAACTGCTAAGTCACGATAAAAGTCCAGTAAAAAAAGTAAAGAAATAAAAAGCCAAGCCTCACTTTGATGTCTCTCTTTAAAAATCGCCGCTTATTCAAGTTTGTCAAAAATCTTACAGATTTCTTCTTATTCTTAGAGTGTTCTTTCAAATCTCAAAATATTAGTAAAAAAAAGTTCTCACCCAGCCGACACACTTTCTCTTTCAATCTCTTCCTTTCCAGAGCTGTCCCAACTTCAGTAGCTTTGGGGCTGCCTCTCCGCTGCCGGCAAAAGGGACTTCTCCTGAATCAACCAGGGACTTTGCGGTGTCCCTGGGATCCACAGGATGTGCCCTTCACTACCACCATCTCTACGGGATGGTTTATGTCCGTTTGGACCGATCAGGGGCGAAGATATCGGCTGCAATCTCAGAACCCCAAGATTGCAAGCCGTACTGTCGTGACGTCAGCTCCGCCCCTGCTTGACCCAATCTTTGACGCAATTTAACACCACTGCTTGGTAATAGACATCCCACTCTGGTAGTCCAAGACCACCTCTGCTCCTATTATCTTGTAATAATTTCATTTTAATACATGGCTTCTTGCCCCCCAGACAAATTTAGACGTCATTTTGTTTAATTCTGTAAAAAAGGGTTTTCCTAATTTTATCAGGATCATTTGAAATAGGTATATTAGTTTCAGTAAAGTATTCATTTTCAGTACCGCTATTCTTCCCAATAAAGACAATTTAAGTTTTGCCCATGATTCCAATTCTTTTCTAATTTGCTTTACCAATTTTATGTAGTTATCATCATTTATTGATAAGCATCTGGAGGATAGCCAAATTCCCAAATAATTCACTATTTTATTGCAGTCCTATTTTATTTTTAAATGTTGTTTTCTGCTTTATAGTACAATTTTTAACTATCATCTTGGTTTTGTTTCTATTTATTTTAAGTCCTGCTACTTCTCCAAATTTTTCTATTTGTTGTAGTAATGTTTGTCCTGTATTCATTGGGTCTTCCACTATAAATGCCAGATCATCCACAAATACCTGAAGTTTATACTCTTCGTTTCTAATTTTAATCCCTTTTATCTCTGGGTTTTGCCTGGTTGCAGCTAGAAGCACTTCTAAAGATAAAATAAATAGCAGAGATGATAATGGACACCCTTGTCTCACTCCTTTCACAATTCCAAAATTGTCCGTGCAGTCTCCATTTATCAGTACACTCACTTTTTGGTTTGAATATATATGTTGTAGTGTTTTTTCTGTGTTGGTACCGAAATTCAATTTTTTTATTTGATGTAGCATAAATTGCCAATTAAGATTATCAAATACCTTTTGCGTGTCCAAAAAGATCAAAGCTTCTTGTTTTTCTGGGTGTGCTTCATAGTATTCAATTGAATTTAATACTAGTATTCCCCCTTCTTCATCTGTGTATATTTGTTTGGATTTTAACAATTCTCTAACATATAGTGCCACCCCTCTTTTCTTTTGGTGTATTAGTGATGAATACAATTTCCCAATTTTGAGGTATTCCAGTAGGTTGCCATGTTACTTTTTGATATGCACTTCATGAAGACAAATTATATCCAATTTTAATCTTTGTAGTTTTATGAAGGTTTTCCCTCCCTTTTTATGGGGGAGTTCAGTCCATTTATGTTAACAGATAGCATCTTTACTTCTTCTTCCATCTTTTCATTTATATATAGGTCTTACCCTTCTAGTTGTTCTTATCTCTCTTTGTCCTTTTTTTTCTTGCACCTTCTCATTCTGTCTACTCTTTTTCCACCCTCACTCTTTCTTCTTGATCTAAGGCTTTCTCTTCTATTTGGATTTCATCTTGACTTTTGCTTTTTATCTCCTCTCTGCTTTCTTGTTCTTCATTTGCAGTGAAGTGGTGTTCAAAGAATGTGTGTCTTTTCTAAGGTATCCACCCTGAATTTTTTGTCTTGCCAGGTAACCAGAATTCCTTTTGGCATCAGCCATCTGAAGGTCATGCTATATTTGATCAGTTGTGCTGTCAAAAATTGGTACTATTTCCTCTGCTCTCTAACTCTCCTGGGTATCTGTTTTAAGGTCACAATTTCTCTCCCTCTATACTTCATGGGTTCATCTCTAGTTCTTTCATCTCTCAGTGTCTTTTTGGTAAACCTCACACTCACTATTTTCGTAATGTATGCCTTCTTACATAATTCGTATGGATTCTAAATATTTCATCTATTTCTTTTTGCACATCATGTTTATTTTTCTGTAATACTCCAGCCAGCAGCTCTGTCATCATGTCAGCCAGGTCTTCCTCTTTCTCTTTCGCAATATTCTGAAATCTCAGATTAATAGGCCACTTTTTCCATCTCAAGAAAGATTACTGTTTTCTTCTAATTCTCTATTAACCTGTGATAGCCTTTGGTCCATTTCTCCCTCCCCCCTCCCCATTTGCTCAGCCCTTATTTCTATTTTCTGTATCTTCTGTTTATTCTTTGCTATCATTTGATGGAAGCTCCCTATCTTTTCATCTATCTTACATATATCCCCCCTCATCTCCCCCATTTCATTTTTGATCTCGTCATGGTTCTTTCACATAGCTTCCTGGCTTTTGGTCATGGCTTCTTGGATTGATAGTAATATCACTTACATACTCTGAATGGAACTTGACTTCTCCAGGCCTAGCATGCCTTCTACCGATCTTTGATTGGATGGGCTTGATGCTGCTGCTGCTGCTGTTGCTGATGAGGGTGTAGATGAAGCTTTTTTTCCTATCTTCAATATGTTCAATGTACTCTAATACTCAAAAGGGGCTTATCAAAAATAGGCAACAAAATAATTATTTTTACATTATATAATTATTAACAAAATAATTATTATCAAAATGATTATTTTTACATAATTTTTAATAATTATTTTAATGTGTTAAAGAGGTTGGCTTTAATGGTATCATCATTGCAGTCTTTACCATTAGGTCGTTTCAGGGGTGGGATGGACCTTGATCAGGGGTTATACTGTATACTGTACCTGTGCATTTTGGTTTGTTTTTTCTTTTTCTTTTGTATATGTTTTATTTGTAATTTTCCTTTAACATATTTTGTGGACAGTGCATTGGCTGGGTCAATATAATTTTTACACAATGCTAACTATAATAATACAATTAAATATACATAATCATAGTCTTTCAATTTCTAACCTTAACATACACATTGTAATTATGATAAATTCTATTATATATCAGTGTGTGTAATACTATTTCCCCAATTTGTACTCATCTTCCCCCTCCCCCCATTTGTTGGGGTTTTTCTACATTCACATCTTTCTCTTTAAACAATACTATTCTTCCTTATGATTCTTTGTCACTTCTTAATAGATACATTTAAACATCAATAACATTTCTTCATACAATGTATTTGAGTCACTAATAGTTTAATATTAAAAATTACTCAATATTCCACCATAATTCCAATATCCCAATTATCTAGGAACACCAGTAAGGCCAATTATTAATAAATCAGTCCTGGGATTATATCTCCAAGTCCCCTAAATTTATAGTCCATGAGAGCTATAAGTTTCAATATACTTTTAACACACTGTTAATAATAATAATACAATTAAGTATACCTAATCATAGTCTTCCACCTTCTAACCTTAATATGCTTGTGATTATAATAAATTCTATTATATATCAATATGTATACAACTATTTTTCCAATTTATACTTTCTACTTTTTAAAAAAAATTAATACAGTCACTATGTTAAAAGGTATTTTATCTCTTAAATATTTAGTCCTGCATATAATAACAGCAGCAAGATTAGCACTTGTACAATGTTGGAAAGGAGATTCGATGCCGACAGATAGTTTAAGTATCCAAAAGATCTTTGACTGCGTGGAGATGGATAAACTTTCATTAGAATTAAAAGAGAAGGATGACTCAGTTTATTATACAGTTTGGGAAAATTGGTACCATTGGGTAAATGATAGAAATAAACAATTAAATAAATAACGAATATATATATATATATATATATATATATATATATATATATATATATATATATATATGGATCTTTGGTTGTTCGGTTTTCTCCCGCGAAGATTCAAGTATCTAGGCAAGGTTTCGATGAAGTCTCATTCATCATCTTCAGGCTTTGTCTCCGCTCTGTAGCTTCTCAGAGAAGCACAGAGCCGGAGACAGAAGCCTGAAGATGATGAATGAGACTTCATCGAAACCTTGCCTAGATATTCGAATCTTACGCGGAGAAAACCAACAACCAAAGATCCACATACAAATACCATGAGAACCTCAGAAAACAAATATATATATATATATATATATGGATCTTTGGTTGTTCGGGTTTTCTCCCGCATAGAAAAACCAAAGATCTACATACAAATACCCGAGAACCTCAGAAAACAAATATATATATATATATATATATATATATATATATATATGGATCTTTGGTTGTTCGGGTTTTCTCCCGCGTGAAGATTCAAGTATCTAGGCAACGCTTTCGATGAAGTCTCATTCATCATCATCACCACACTTCCATATAGAAAACAGACTCCCACCCATTCAGAAAATGAGACACACCATGGACCAGAAGCTGCACCTGCAGCTGCATCACTACCCACTTCAAACCCTCTGAGCCATACATGAAGCAAACCGACACCCACTATGAAGATGCAGCAGGGCCACGCACTAGAAGCCAAACAGCAAGATCACAGCTCACCAGCTCAAATCCCCCAGCAACTAAGACTAACCTGAGCACAACCAAGCCCCCACCTGAACAGAACACGCTCCAACCAATCAGAACACGGCTAACCCCCAACCAATCAGAACACAGCCAAACCCCTACCAATGAGAACACACCCCACCCAATCAGAACACAGCCAAGCCCCCACCCAATCAAGTCCCACCCCACTGGCAGTTAAAAGGAGGAAGCAGCTGCAATCTCACATTACTCTGAGAAGCACAGAGCCGGAGACAGAAGCCTGAAGATGATGAATGAGACTTCATCGAAACGTTGCCTAGATACTTCGAATCTTACGCGGAGAAAACCCAACAACCAAAGATCCACATACAAATACCCGCAGAACCTCAGAAAACAAATAAATAAATAAAAATATATATATATATATATATATATATATATATATATATATATATATATATATATATATATATAACATAGGAGTATAAAATATGCACTGGAATAATAATTGACAGTGCAAGCACTGTCAAAAAGGACTGTAATATACACTGCACTTTTATTTTAAATATTTGTATTGTATTTTGTATTTTAATGTTTTAATTTTTCAATAAAGGTTTGATAAATTTTAAAAAAGGTATTTTATCTCTATTCATTAACTCTTGACCTTTCATCATTTATTGACTTTTTGGTAACTCTTTTATATTTCTCTCTTAGAATCTTGCATCTCTTCCTTACATTTTTATGCAAACTGAATATTCCCTCTGCCTTACCTTCGGTCTCCTTCTGCTGCATCTTTTGAATACCCATCCATAATCCTTTCATTATTTTTGGGAGATCTTTCTTTCTTTTTCTCTGTTCTATTGTAAACTCTTTAAGAATTATCAATTTGATTCATAATACTTATTGTAACTTGAATGTCTTTATCTTCTTGTAACTTATTTTGATTTGTCTTCTCCACCAGTCCTTCTGGTTTCTCATCTGTTTCAAATAATATTATGTTCATCTTTGTTGAGGATCTTCTACACTCACATCTTTATCTTTGAAGAATCCCATCTCCTTATGATTCTTTGTAACATCTTCAAAAATACTTTTAAGCATCAATAATATTTCTTCATAACCTTTATTGTCCCTTGTTGAGTCATTTTGTAATAGTTTAATATATTAGGAATTACTCAGTATACCACTAAAGTTCCAATGTCCCAATACCTAAAAACTCCAAAAAAGCCAATTATTAATAAAATGTAGTCAGTCCCAGAATTATACCTCCAAATCCTCTAAATTGATATTTTACAGTCTTTATAATTTTCCAGTTTACACCTTCCCAATTATCCAATTTTTAAAGTCTTATTTAGCTTTTCTTCTTTTCTTTTTCTTCTGCTTTCACCTTTCCTCTTTTGCCTCATAGGATGTTCTGTCAAGTAGCTTAATCCAAATCCAAATTGGCCCACCAAATTTCCTCAAATCTTTCAAATCCACCCTCCAGTGAACAGTTTCAATATGGTTTTAGTTATTTGTAATCCAGTTTGTTTAAACAATCTTCAAAGAGCTTTCCAACATTTCCAAACATCCAAAACACCTATAGAAATAGAATCAAAGTCAGGTGGCCTTCCAGGTGTTGTTTACCTTCCATCATTTCCTTTATTTATATCAAACAATTACCATTCTCCCATGAGTTTCCCATGCTGCAGTGATCTTCCTCCAATACATGGCTCCCCTGCTCTAAATTCCAGTGAAAAAATCAAACAGCTGACTGTCAACAGATCAAGAGGGCTTAAAAGTAAAAATAAGAAAAACAGTTTCTCCCAATAATCACTTTTCCAGTTATTGTTAAATCTTCTCCAGGCTTTCTATGTTTTAAAGCTTCCATTAGACATTTCTTTCGCATCTGAGTCTTTGACCTTTCTCCATGAATCAAATTGCCACTTTCTTGACGTTTGGAGATTATTTTTGGGAATTGTTTTATTTGGGTTAAATCTCTAAAATAAAAGTTGGACGTTATCTTACCCAGTTTCAATGCTCTACCCATGAACTGGTCCAGCACATAATCCTAGTTGTCCTAGTTGTCACAGCTTGTGACTTGCCAAAATAGCCGTCCTCCCTGCTGCCATTTGGGAGAGTTTTCTTCAGATCTAACAAGGGAATTGTGGTTTCCTTGTTATTGATGAAGTGCCTCTCCTTTCTTCACCACCTCTCCAGGGAGGCTTGGACTTCATAGGGTCTCCCAGCAAGCAGATGGTTTTCACAGAGCTGGTTTTCACAGAGCTTGGTGCTCCACTATTTCCAGACCATTCCTACCATGATGCCAACTGGTCTCCTGCATTTTATTTTTCTTTCCTAAATGTAGAACATTACTTTTTTGAAGTAACTCATTTAATTTTATTTTGCTAGATAGTACCCAAAGTGTCCAAAGTCCAAGTCTTAAGATCCTTCTGTATTTTAAGCCTATCTTCTGGAGTATTGGTTATTTCTGCTAGCTTGATGTCATCTGCAAATTTGATGAGTTCCTCATCTATCCCCTTGTCCAAATTATTGATGAAGATGTTGAAGAGTATTGGGCCTAAAACAGAGCCTTGGGGTACCCCACTGCACACTTCCCTCCATGTAGTTCCATTGAGGACTACACATTGAGTGCGTTGGTCAGCCAGTTACAAATCCATCTGGTGGTGATGCTGTCTAACCCATATTTTTTTAATCTTATCATGTAGTAGGTTATGGTCTACTTTATCAAATGCCTTACTGAAATCCAAGTAAATTATATCAACAGCATCCTTCTGGTCCACTAATTTTGTCAGTTTTTCAAAGAATGTAATAAGATTTTTCTGGCACAATTTGTTTTTGACCTATGTTGGCTTTTGCTTGCTTCTAGATGTTCACTGATTCGTTGATTGATTATCTTTTCCAGAATCTTCCCTGGTATTGAGGTCAGGCTGATATAGTTTTCTGGATCTATTTTCAGTGGTTGAATGGTTTTGAGATCATCTCTGCCAGTTCCTTCAGAACCTTTGAGTGTAATCCATCTAGCCTGGTGATTTGAACTCATCTAGGGTAGACAGATGCTCACTTACCATTTTCTTCCCTATTTTAATTTGTGTTCCTAATTTGTTTTTTGTGGTGCTGTTTTTGATAGGTTGGACTGTTTTTTCCCTTTGTGTAAAGACAGATGCAAAAAATGAGTTAAGTAGTCCTGCTTTCTCCCTGTTGCTTGTCACCTTCCTGCCAATTTCTCCTACCAATAAATTATGCCAGATAAATACAATATATTTTGAATGAATTAAATATGTAAGAAATCATTTCCTTTCTTTCACTAAAAATGTAATTGGGGAAAAAACCCTATAAAAACTCCACATTCAAATTTGGATTTGTTTCTTGGGATGGTTACCTAGGTACAAAAGTCCTGTGTCAATATAATTATAAATCATTTGAAATTATTTTTTCCCTTTTGACAAATGCCTAATTTCTTGCATCAGTTTTGCAGGCAAGCTTTTGATGCAGAAAATATTTTCTTTTGGCTTCAGAGGATAGACTTTAGTTATTCAAGTTATTGCAATCACCATAATCATGGATTGTTTTATTACTGTATAATTAATTAGCAAAAGCAGAATGGAACTCCTGATCTATGGAGAAGACATTCCCTTCAATCTAGATGTTACTTAGAAATAGAATAACAGAGTTGGAAGGGACCTTGGAGGTCTTCTAGTCCAATCCCCTGCTCAGGTAGGAACCCCTACACCACTTCAGAAAAATGCTTATCCAATCTCTTCTTAAAAACTTCCGGTGTTGGAGCATTCACAACCTCTGGAGACAAGTTGTTCCACTGATTAATTGTTCTAACTCTCAGGACATTTCTCCTTAGTTCTAGGTTGCTTCTTTCCTTTATTAGTTTCCACCCATTGCTTCTTGTCCTGGCCTCAAGTGATTTGGAGAATAGCTTCACTCCCTCTTCATTGTGGCAGTCCCTGAGATATTGGAACACTGCTATCATGTCACCCCTAGCCCTTCTTTTCATCAAACTAGACATACCCAATTCCAGCAATCGTTTGTTATATGTTTCAGTCTCCAGTCCCCTAATCAGTGGTGGGATTCAAATTTTTTTACTACCAATTCTGTGGGCGTGGCTTGGTGGGCGTGGCAAGGGAAGGATACTATAAAATTGCCAGTCAGAGGTGGTATTTGCCAGTTCTCCAAAGTACTCAAAATTTCCGCTACCAGTTCTCCAGAACTGGTCAGAACTGCTGAATACCACCTCTGCCCCTAATCATCTTTGTTGCTCTTCTCTGCACTCTTTCTAGAGTCTCAACATCTTCTTTACATCAGGACAACCAAAACTGGATGAAGTATTCTAAGAGTGGCCTTACCAAGGCATTATAAAGTAGTATTAATACTTCATGTGATCTTGATTCGATCCCTCTGTTTATGCAGCCTAGAACTGTATTGGCTTTTTTTGGCAGCTGTACCACACTGTTGGCTCATATTTACTGTAAATGATTGTCCACTAGGACTCCTATATCTCTCTCACAGTTACTACTATTGAGCAAGGTACCACATGTACTGTACCTGTACATTTTGTTTTTCTTGCCTAAATGTAGAAACTTAGTTTTTTCTCCATTGAATTTCATTTTGTTAGATAGCACCCAATGTTCAAGTCTATCGAGATCCTTCTGTATCTTAAGCCTAATGTTGGCTATTCCTGCTAGCTTGGTGTGGTCTGCAAATTTGATGAGTTCCCCATCTATCTCCTTGTCCAAATCATTGATGAATATATTGAAGAGTACTGGGCCTAAAACAGAGCCTTGTGGTACCCCACTGCACTTTCCTCCATGTAGATGCAGTTCAATTGAGGACTACACATTGAGTGCGTTGGTCAGCCAGTTACGAATCCATCTGGTGGTGATGCTGTCTAACCCACATTTTTCTATTTTATCTAGTAATAAGTTACGGTCTACTTTATCAAATACCTTACTGAAGTCCAAGTAAATTATATCAACAGCATTCCTCTGGTCCACTAATTTTGTCACTTTATCAAAGAATGCAACAAGATTAGTCTGGCATGATCTGTTTTTAACAAATCCAAGTTGGCTTTGGGTTATTACTTTGTTTGCTTCTAGGTGTTCGCTGATTCGTTGCTTGATTATCTTTTCCAGAATCTTCCCTGGTATTGAGGTCAGGCTAATAGGTTTGTAGTTTCCTGGATCTATTTTCCCCCTTTTTTGAAGGTGGGAACTATATCAGCTCTTTTCCAGTCTTTGGCAGTTCCCTGGTGCTCTAGGATATTTGAAAAATATAGTTTAGTGGTTCTGAGATCTTGTCTGCCAGTTCCTTCAGAACCTTGGGGTGTAATCCATCTGGTCCTGATGATTTGAACTCATCTAGGATAGATAGGCATTCACTTACCATTTTCTTCCCTATTTCACTTGTGTTCCTAATCTGTTTTTTTTGTGGTGCTTTTTTGATAGGTTGGACTGTTTTTTCCCTTTGTGTAAAGACAGATGCAAAAAACTACTTAAGTAGTTCTGCTTTCTCCCTGTTGCTTGTCACTTACTTGCCACTTTCTCCCAGCAATGAACCAATTGTTTCCTTGACTTTTCTTTTTAAGATGTTTGAAGATTTTTTTGGTTATCTTTTACTTTTGTTGCAAATCTTTGTTCATTGTGAGCCGTAGCTTTTTTCACTTTATTTTTGCTGATATTCTGAGTCCTGTTAGAATGTCAACTTAGTCCTATTTCCCTTAGTGATAAAAACTACCAAACCCTCAAACAAAAGTAAGTATAGTGTTCTGTACTCCCAAATTATATATCAAAGGTGGAGCTTCAGAGAAGTATAAAAAGAAACTATACCTCCCACACACCTCACCTTGATGAATACCATCTCAATCATCTTACTCCACATCGGGTTCAGGTAGTTGTTGAACTGCTGCCTAAATTTTAGCATAAAGAGAAAAAGACATTCCAAAAGCTTCTTGGCAATATAAAAGCATTTTAGACTATTAAGCATAGAACATAGAATAATAAGGTTGAAAGGGACTTCAGAAGTCTTCTATCGTAAAATGTAATTCATTTAGAAATCTTATATATTCATTTCTTTTTGTTGAAATTAAATTAATCAATGTAGAATTGCATCCCTTTTCATAAATTGGTTGATTGGACAAAGTAAAAAAATATTTACTTTAGAAGTGTGAAATTATAATTATAGTAAATGATATCCTATGAGTAAAATTGGTATAATACTTGGAATCTGTTTACAGCCTCCACACATAAAATGTAATGACTTCTGTAGGATTTTTCTAAAACATTTTTTTAAAAAAATAGCATGTATAATTTATTGTATTTTATTCCTTTCCTTTTATATCATCAAGGCTCATTTTCTCTTTCTGCCAAGGTTATGGTCAGTTATATTCTGAAGTTTATACTTTTTGAGGCAGTAAATATTTTCTGTACTTTAAATAGAAGAAAGAAATTGAATAAAATAGGAATATTGAAATATACATGCTCACCTGATAGTTTGTGCTCTCCTCTTTAGTAAGAATAGAATCGCCTTATATTAATAAACAATTAGGCTCAATGGAAGCCTGCTGTAGTTTAAGTACATCTGTGCAGATTCCAATTGGAAAAGAAGCTGATTTTTCTGAGATTCTGAAGTCAGTGAAATGTCATGACAATAAGACTGAAAAAATGCTTGGACTTCATCAATCCCCAGAAACTTGTGTAATAGGAATACCACAGGGAGTACTTCCATTATCACCTAACTGAGAAAGTTTTCACCTGAAAAGTGTAACTGAAGAAGATGAAGAGAAAGGTAAAGAACAAACAGGAGTCTAAATCCACTGCAATTACTGAGTAAAATGTGAGATCTGACTGAATCACCAGAAAACAAAATGTTGCTTAGTTCAGTCAATATGTTAGGAATATGGTCGGCCAGTACCACCATGAGGGTGGTCAAGGCAAAAGGAGCAAGGTGCACATTGTCTTTCACTAAAACCACCAGGATTTACGGATCTCGCCAGTGTGGAGTCCCATGTTGAAGAGCCCTGGTTCTGTTGCTCTGATAAGCTGATAGGAGAGCCAAGAATTCTGGCCAGAATCTGCATCTACTGCCACTACTTTAGTGATCAGGTGACCTGGGTCAGAAGAGCGAGGGGCCAGCTCTA
The DNA here is from genome assembly GCF_049901715.1 of Pseudonaja textilis. NCBI lineage: Eukaryota > Metazoa > Chordata > Lepidosauria > Squamata > Elapidae > Pseudonaja > Pseudonaja textilis. The sequence goes on from NC_141992.1 coordinate 108,585,299, forward strand.
TTCCAGTGAAGCCATCAGCGGGAGGAGAGGAGTACAGGATCTCTGGCACATTGTCATTCTGGTCCAAGATGAAGAGAGCCACTGAGACATTAGAGTTGAGAGATGGGGACCCACCATCCTGAGCCTTGACATGGAACAGAATCTCTTGAATCTCATCAGTCCAAGGAGTTTAGGGCATAGATGGTCCCTGTCTAAGAATTAACTGAGAGGTAGGAGGAGAGGGGTGAGTCCCGCATTAGGCTATCAATGATGGAATAAGTTATACTGACGTTTTCTTCCCAGTCTGGATCACTTGCTTTAAGGGAAAAGGCTGAGGCACCTTTTGGATTATTTTCTAGAAGGTAGGAGGTATATTTTGACTCCAGAAACTGTGGAGAGTTGTCATTTGTATCTAGAATCTAGACAAAGATTTCAGTGACTGTACTGAGTGGTGCATTTCCATGATCAGTAGCTGTAATGCTTATTTTACAATCTAAGTTTCCTATCAAGATCATTGTCACCAGCCTATAGAAATTATTGAGATTTTTTTTTAAAAAAAATTGGAATGTTAAGTTACTGGGAACTGAGCATGTGACCTTCCTATTGATTCCAGAGTCATCATCTTGTACATTAAGGAGGGCAATAACTGCTCCTTTGGTGAATTCTCAGATATAGTAATGATGAAAAAGGTTATTGTTACTTAAGTTGTATTGTCATTAAGATCCATTACACTGACCAAAATTTTAAACAATCACATAATTACCTCCATCCTTGGCTTTCACTTCGAATTCATGTAAGGATGATTCTTCATAATAGTTATTGTACCAGGTGTTGAATTTAAAGTAAATATTTTGGAACCTTCTTTTGTGATTTTTTTGGAATGAATAATTTATCTCTCCTTAGAGTCCTTCATCCAGATCGGTAGCTCTTACTGTAAGAATTGTGAAGCCTTTAGGAATGTTCTCCTCAATGCTGATTTCGTAGATAGGTTGGCTAAAATTTGCATCCAATACAATGACTTGGATTCTAGCACATCCAGATTTCACTGGTTCACCTCCATCATTAGCTGTGAAGATTAAATCATACATTGATTGTCATTCCCGATCCAGATTTTTTTTTAGCACTAGCTCATCCTGTCTGGTTCCATTTGCTTTTATTTGCATATCCAGATAAAAATGACTATTACCCATAATTTCATATCTCTGTATAGAGTTTATACCCAGATCTGGACCTTGAACTTCTGGTAAAGGAAACTGGGATCCAGGAGTAGATAATTCACTGATTTTGATTTCATGTTTTCCAGGTGTAAACTGAGTCACATTATCATCTATGTCTGTAATTTTCACTTCAACCTTGTAAGTTTCTATTTTGCTCTCAATAATAACCTCAAAACTTAAAACACAGTTCTCTGCCCATCCACATTTTTTTCTCTGTCTATTCTTTCAGAGGGATGTAAATATCCATTATTATAATTCAAAGCAAAATATTGAACCATACCTGTCCTGGTTGCAATCCATAGTCCATATTCTGAAAGATTTTTGCTATCTATTCCTAGATCCATTGCAATGTTCTCCACAAAAAAACCTTTCAGTGCTTCTTCTCTAACAACATAATGATTGTTCCCAGAAATTGCTTTCCAAATAAATATTGCAATAAGGCATTGTAAGATCTTGTTTTTATAGCTCTGCAGCCTCTGTGTTTCTCCCATTGTCTTTACAATCTGACCAATTCCATATAAAAATTACATGCAATGTTATCTCTATTTTCTTTTGTCTGGATGTTTTGGAGAATTACAAAAGACCAGGTTGGAATTTGAAACTATTTTACTACCAGATAGGTGAACAGCAGCACCCAGAGGCTCTGTAGAAAACTGTAAGTGATGTCTGCCATAATATTGCTTCCATGTTTGCCAGCATAAATATATTTTTTATGTGAATGCTGTGCTGAAATTTGCCTTTCAATTTTTCAAAGATTTTCCTTCACTGCAAAAGAGGCTTCTCCTTTTCTACCTTACTCTTAGGATGCTTATGAATTTCTGTAGAATTTCTCTTGCTGGTGATTTTGAATTTACTTTAGCTTTGGAACTGGTAAAACTTCAACTATGAAAAATGCCCATGGGAGAAATTTCTTCATGATTGTTTGCTTGGAGATTTCACTGAAATATGGGAAGCCAGGAAGCTGCAGAATCCTAGAATATTGTTGCACAATGAACAGACATATATACAGTAACTGTCAGGCTACATATTCTCTTTCAGGGTAAGCAACACTGGGCAGAGTGCAGAACAGGAGAAAGAATAGGTAGCCAAAAAAAGTAAAGGCAGGAGATAAGAAAAATAAAAGAAAATATACCCACCTACTTTATACTAGCATTATCCACTGTACCTTTACATACATTTTTATTCTGGCAAATTAATCTTGCTTCTACTATGTTCATATGGTGCTTCATAAATATCTTTTGTTATTTAAATTTAAATAAGCTCTCTTTTTAAAGATCTTGAGTCCGATCATTTTGTACTCTATAGTGTCAGGGTTCCGACCAATACCCTAAAAATTCAGGACCCTCAAGGCAGTTTTTAAAAAAAATCCAATTGTTCATTAGGAGCACCATGTTGGCACGACCTAAGTGAAGTCAGCTCTGACTTCACCCAGTTCATGCCTTGCCTCTGACCCTATTGCCCCCTCCCCCCATGTGTGTCACCAGTCACATTCCCCAATGAAGCAATTTTGCGGGTCGTAGAAGTCACTCCCTCCAGCCATTGTGGTTCTCCATGGAGATGGTCTTGACTTCAGCTGGCTAGGATAAGTTTTGTTTTGGCTGAGGTATGAATTCCTCGGTGCAGTTGCAAGGCATGATCTCCCATTCCCCTGCCTATGGCAACTCAGGAGCAGGTCAGGAAAGCTTTGCAAGTTGACAGTTGGCCTCCCTCACTTCCTGAAGGCAACCTGTGCAGAGCAAAAACAATTTGTGTACAGGTATATCTTTTAAGGTTATGATTCCCTCCCAGGCTTAGTTGGGTTCTTTTCATGGAACCTGGCTATGAGGCAGTCGGCTTGGATGTTTCTGCTCTTTACCCAGGATGCCTCCAATAGACGGTAGCCCTTCCACTTGATTAAATATTGGAGTTGCCCTCTGTGCCACCTAAAGTCGAGGATGAGTTGCACCTCATGATAGGTTTGGCCCCCTATGACCACTGGATCTGGGACTCATGGGGTAGTGGTCTCAGGGATGACCCGACCACTGGTTTCAAGAGGCTGCTGTGGAATACCGGGTGTATTTTCCCCAGCAGTCGGGGCAGTTTCAATTGTACTGTGACTGGCTTGATAATCTTTACTATATAGAGAATGGCCCCATGAATTTAGGTCCCAGCTTCTTGCTGGGGAGCTTTAACCTTAAGTATTTTGTGGAGAGGTAGACCTTCTCCCCCAACTGTTATATGTTAATATATATTATTCCACTACATTATGTACAATATGTATTTCTTACTCCAAATATTTTTCCCTTTTATGTTTTATAATGCATATTTTACATTTTATTATCCTACTGTAATAATTCATATTCTTGATTTATCTTTACTATAAATAGTATATCTACTATTTAACCAATTGTACCATGCATTCCAAATCAAACAATATTCAGTTTCTCCTCTATCTTTTATTTCCATTGTCAGTCTATCCATCTCAGTGTACTCTAATACTTTCTTTATCACACTTTCCCCAGACGGTATAGTACCATTTTTCCAATTTTGTGCGTAAACAATTCTGGCCTCTGTTATTAAGTGTAGCATTAGATATTGTGTTTTTTTTGTCATATTTCCCTGTTATTATGCCTAGTAAGAATATCTCCGTTTTAACTCTATTTGTTGTTTGATTATTTCCTCTAGCCACTTTCTTATCTGTATCCAATATTTTTTTGCTACTGGACATGTCCACCACATATGATAATATGTTCCTTGAGTCTGTTTACATTTCCAGCATTCCGGTGTTCTATTTGGAAACATTTTTGCTAGTCTCACTGGGGGCAGGTGCCATCTGTAAAACATTTTATATAGTTTTTTTCTGTATGCTGCTGACATTGTCAATTTGTAATTTTCTCCCCACAATTTTCCCCAATTTTCTAGCTCTATACTATAGCCAATTTTTTTTGCCCAGGTTATCATTATTTCCCTTACTGTCTCTTCTTCCATTTTGAATCTCAATAATTAGTTGTATAGTTTTTTTTAATCAATTTTTCCTCTGGTTCCTGCAATATCTTGTCCAATTCTAGTGGTTCCTTATAAAACCCATGAATTTCTGTGTCTTTCTTGAATCTTGTCTGAATTTGTATATATGGCCCCCATCTACCTCAGTTCCCTGGCTTTTTAGTTCTTGTTTCATTTTTAGCTTCTCTTGATCATTTAAAATGTCTTCGTATCTTGCTATTTTGTCTAAGTCCAGCACATTGGGATATATTAGTGCTTCCATGGTTGATAACCAGACCAGTATTTTATTATAGTGGTTCTATTTGATTTTTCCCAGGTAAGTAACAGTGTGTTTCTAACTTGATGTCTCTGAAAGTAGTTACACATTTTTTCCCCATCCCATATAAATGCATGCCAGCCCAATTGTAGGTTGTGTCCTTCTATTTGAAAAATTCTTTTATTTTTAAATTTATTCAACCTTTTATCCATGTAAGAGCTGCTGCTTGATAGTACAGTCCCCAGTCTGGAAGTGCAAACCCCCCTCTATGTCTACTGTCCTGTAATAGTTTTAATTTAATTCTTGGTTTTTTCCTTAGCCAAATGAATTTTGTTATTAATTTGTTTCGGTCCTCAAAAATTTTCTTCCCTAGTTTTATTGGTTCTACTTGGAACAAAAATAACACTTTTGATAGTATATTCATTTTGATTGTAGCAATTCTTCCTGTAAGTGAGAGTTGTATTTTTTCCCAATTATCCAAATCTATTTTTATTTGTTTTATCAATTTGTTGTAATTATCTTCTTTAATCATTGCACATTTTGCTGTTAGCTGTATTCCCAGGTATTTGACTTTTTTGGTCATCTGCATCGCCATTTTTTCCTCCAGTTCTTTTTTCTACTTAGTAGTGAAGTTTTTTTGTTATTATCTCTGTCTTATTCTTATTTATTTTAAGTCCTGCCACTTTGCCAAATTCCTCTATTTTCTGGACTAATTTGGGTCCTATTTCCACTAGTTCTTCTAGGATAAATACCAAGTCATCCGTAAATGCTTGAACTTTATATTCCTCTTTTTTTTAAAAAATTTTTTCCAGGCCTTTTATCTCTTCTTCATGTCTAATCTGTCCAAGCATTTCTAAAGTTAAAATGAATAACAAAGGTGATAGTGGACACCCTTGTCTTGCAACTTTAGAAATTTGGAATTGCTCTGTTGTATCTCCATTTATTATTACTTTTGTTGTTTGAACAGAATATATTGTTTGCACCATCTTTATAAATTTCTCCCCAAAATTCATATTTTTAATTGTAAAATGATAAACTGCCAGTTCAAATTATCAAATGCTTTTTGTGCATCAAGGAAGATCAATGCTAATTGTTTCCCAGGATGTGCCTCATAATATTCTAGTACATTCATAATCATTCTCAAATTATTTTTCAGCTGTCTTTTCAGAAAAAACCCATTTTGGTCTGGATGTATAAACTCATTTAGCTATTTATTAAATCTTTCTGAAATTATGGACGGGAATATTTTATAATCAGCATTTAGCAATGAAATAGGGCTTTATCTGTTGATGATTAGTATCTTCTTTTGGAATTAATGTAATATATGCTTCTGACGAAGATTTAGGTAGTTTGGCCTCTGCAAGGGCTTCGTTATACATCTCTGACATTAATGCCTCTAATTGACCTTGTATAGTTTTATGTTGTGACTCGAAGGTTTGAGCCTGCTCTGTTAGAAGACACAGGCTCGAGTAATGAGGAAGAGGAGGATTTGGCTCTGAGGTTTGAGCCTGCTTTGCTGGAAGATGCGGAATCATCTTCCTCCCCAGGACCTTCCTCCCTGGTTGTGCCTCAGGTGTCGGCAGATAATCAGGAGAGAGTGCCGGAGTCCTTGGCTGAGGATCAAGCCGAGGAATGCTGGTTTGATGCAAGGCAAAGATGCAGGCAGAAGTGTGAAATACAACGTAAAAGGAAATGTCAAATCAGGAACTGACTTGAGAGACTGACACGCCCCATAGGAAATAAAAGAGGGCGTGTGCTCTGAATCCTCGTTCGGGACAATTTGTTTGTTTGGAATAGAAGCCTTGACAAATTCTCTGTGTGGCGTTTGCTTTTGATTTATGGTCTTGTCTTGTTATCGGACTTTGCAGGCAGCTTTTGGAAGACTGCCGAGGACTTCTCCAGCCAAAGGAATTTAACTCTGTCATTCCTGGTCCTGTCTGTTTATTTATATTCCTTTGGAAATTTTGACTCTCACCTTGTGGTCACAGGTGAGACAGAACAGTTTTATATAGTTCTTCAGGGAGTCCGTCTGGGCCCGGCATTTTGTTTTGTTTCTTTATTGGCGTGACTATTTTCATCATAGTTATTTTTTCATTTAACATTCTTTTTTTATCTGCTATTTTAGTTAAATCCATCTTATTTAAGTACTGTTTAATATTATCTTCTGGGATATTTTCTTGACTGTATAGGTTCTTGAAAAATTCTTGAATTATCTTCTTTTTATCTTCAATTTGGTGCAGTTTGTTTCCCTCTTTGTCCTGCAATTGATGCATTATTTTGTTCTGTTTTTTTTTTTTTAGCTTATATGCTAGCCATCTCCCTGGCTTATTTGCATGTTCAAAAAAGTTTTGTTTCACCATTTTAACTTTTTGTGCATTTCTTCTTGTACCATCAAATTTAGTCTATGTTTTATAAGGTCTCTTTTTTCTTTTTCTTTTCATTTTTTGGAGTTCTTCCTGTAGTTCTAACTCCCATTTTTAAAGTTCTTCCTGTAATGTTTCCTGTTGTTGTTTCCTTTTCTTATTTCTCCTTACCAGATATGTTATAGTTAATCCTCGAATATAAGCTTTTGTCATATCCCACAGATTTTGTAATGATGTTTCTTTTTTTCCTATTTTCTTTGAAAAAGAGTTTCATTTCTTTTTCTACCATTTTTATGTATTCTTTATCTTTCAGGATGCTTTGATTCATTGTCCATCTTTTCTTTTTCTGACCTCTCCATATACCTCTTCCGTGTCTCTTCTGAGCCCAGGAGTCATCCATACCATATGGATTCTTGACCATGATTGATGTATATTTGAATAAAATGTGTATTGATTGTTCTTTACATTTAATTTTCTCCATGTGTCTTGTAAATTTAGTTCTTGTACCATCTCAAAAAATGTATTTGGAAGTGTTCTTCTTCTTTATTTCTTTTATTACTTCTGCAATCTTTTTGATATCAACTACTGTAGTGAAATCACCTATTAGGCATACATTTTCATAGGTTTTAACCATTCCTTGATATATAGAGCTATTCCTCTCTTCTTTTGGTGTGCTAAGGATACATAGAGTTTTCCAATGTTTTGATATTCTAGTAGATTAGCATATTGTTTCTTAATGTGCACTTCCTGGAGGCAGACTATATCCAGTCTTTGTAATTTAATCAACTTTTTTTTTTTTTGCAGGGGAGTTCATTCCATTGATGTTGATTGAGAGCATCTTAATTTCCTCCTCCATCTTGTTATTTGTATATGGGTCTCAGTCTCCTAGTTGTCCTTGTCTCTCTGTATTTTTGTCTTTGTATCCTCTCTTTCCACTCGTTCCTTTTCCAACCTTGTTCTTTCTTCTCGTTCTACCTCTTTTTCTTCTAATTGTTGTTTCTCTTGACTCTTATTTTCTATTTCTTCCATGTTCCTCATCTGTCATGAAATATTGTTCAAAAAATTCATGTGCCTTTGTCTGGTGTATCAATCTTGAATTAATCATAATTCCTTCCAGAATAAGCCATCTAAGCATCTCGTTATATTTAGCCAGTTGTGTAGTTAGAAATTGATAATTTCCTCACTCTCCTGTGTATCTGTCTTAGTGTTTGGATTTCTCTCCCCTTATATATATCATAGGTTCATCCCTTGTTCTTTTGAACACTTCATCTCTTGCCTTTTTTGTGAACCTTACGTGTACCTCTCTTGATAATCTGTTTTCTTGTGTAGTATGTATGTATTCTGTATGCCTCATCAATATCTCTTTGTGTTTATTTTTCTGTAGTGTGTCTGCTAGTAATTCTGTCATAATCTTGACTAAATCTTCTTTATCCTTAACCTCAGGAAGAAGGCTGCCTTTTCTATTTCAAGAAAGATGATCATCTCTACCAGGTTCCTATTAGCTAGGATGAGTTTTTGCTCCATTGTTTCCATTTTCTTTTCTGTTTGTTCTGCTTTTATTTCCACCTTTTGTATTCTTTGTTTGATCTTGATTATTGTTTGTTGAATACTTCCTATTTTGTCCTCCATTTTTCTAATATCTCCTTTCATTTCTCCCATCTCATTTTTTATCTCCTTATAATTCCTTTTTATCTCATGATTTAATTGATTTAATTTAATTAAGACTTAATTCTGCTAACAAGTCGGCTTCCCCTTCCACCTCTAACAACAAGGAATCTTGTCCTCCAGTCGCTTCCAGGTCTTCTTGGTCACTGGCTGGATTAGACATTGTGTTCAGACCCCCTCGGAATAAAATTTATTAATTCTCTGGGTGGGCTGGTAAAGAGGAAATTCGGAATAATGTCAGCTGGTGCTCCATTCAAAATCCAAGAAAGAAATACTCAGACTCCATTAATTAGAGAAAAGATATCTTTTACTGGAAATCAAGTGGTAACAACAAAAGAATTCTGAATCTGAGAAAATGGGCACGTAAATCACATATACAAAGTGATGGCAACGTTCCCACCCCCAATAATTCAATTGGCTCATCCAATTAAACGTTGTGTATATCATCATGTGGGCATCTCCAGGTGGTGATGCGGCCTCTGTCTGTTGACCTTGACATATTTTGATAAAGAGTTGCAGCTGAGCATAGCATAGAATAGAAGCCTAAGCAAGAACCTTCCCCCCTCAACTTATACAGTTCTGCTTCGTAACACCTCCAGCTCACTTCCCATAATCATTCCCCCCTCCTCCCCCTGTTACTTATGACAGCCAAAAGATGCAAAGCAAAAAGAGAAAATCTTGATGGCTGACACTTTTGTCCATTCTAGATGAGTTCAAATCACCAGCAGCAGATGGATTACATCCCAGAATTCTGAAGGAGCTGGCAGATATGATCTTGGAACCACTGAACCACATTTTCCAAAGCTCCTGGAGCACCAGGGAGCTACCAGAGGACTTGAAAGGAGCTAATGTGGTTCCCATCTTCAAAAAAGGGGAAAAAACAGACCCAGGAAATTACAGACCAGCCAGCCTGTCATCAATATCTGAGAAGATTCTGGAAAAGATAATCAAGCAACAGATATGCGAACACCTAGAAGCAAACAAAGTTATAACCAGAAGCCAACATGAGTTTGTCAAAAACAGATCATTGCCAAACAAATCTTATTTTATACTTTGACAAAATGACTAAATTAGTGGATGAGCAAAATGCTGTGGACATACAGGTAGTCTTTAACTTACAACAGTTCATTTAGTGACCACTCAAAGTTATAAGGGCACTGAAAAATGTGACTTATGACTGTTTTTCAAAGTTACAACCTTTGCAGCATCCCCATGATCATGTGATCAAAATTCAGATGTGTGGCAACTGGTTCATACTTATGACCATTACTACGTGCCAAGGTCATGTGATCACCTTTTGTGACTTCTGACAAGCAAAGTAAATGGGGAAGCCGGATCTACTTAACAACCAAATTTCTAACTTGTGAACTGCAAAGATTCATTTAACAATTAGGGCAAGTGTAAGGACTTGCCTCTCCTAGCCCCTCAAGAAAGCTGAATGCTTGAAACAGGCAGCATTTCAAAAGGAACTTTTATTGGCAGATGGTGATAGCAAGAAAATAGGCAGGATTTGAAATTCCCACTCAAAATCATTAGGTTAAACAATATAGAAACCCCTTCCCCTTGTCCAGTCCAAGGTAAGCCAATCCACAGGTGTGAGTTTGCTGTGGGAACCTAGAGCTGAGAATTGATAAGTTTCAAGAATAAAAATAAGAAGTGCAAAAAACTACGCCACTCCGAACATCATAAATTTTTAGAAGACACTTGGTTGATACCTAGGATGCTGGCAACAACTTGTATCAACCATCAGTGCCAGTCAATGATATTTGTCATATATTTTAAAATGTTCAGTTGACTGAGTTTTATGTTTAATGAGTAAAAGATAATAATAATAAATAATTTAGTTTGATAAGATGAACCAGTCATTTTCCGAATATATTGTTTCCAGTTTTTGTGAAGTGCAGTCCATCCGTTGCCAATAGCCCTTCATTAAAGTAATGCAGACATTACCTGGGAAGCCAAAGTTCTGTTGATTACACCAATTTTTAAGCCACTGGTTCATTTCTAAAATCCTTTGCTGCGTTGGCCTTTTGTTGGAAATATAGATGAAAACACTGCTTATGCTCCTAATTCTTTAACTTTCTTCCTTAGGTGTTCATAATCTCTTATTATTGTTTTCAAATTCATTGCTGTGTCATTGGTTCCCACATGTAGGAGAAGAAAGGGGTAGTAATCTATGAGGTTGATTATTTTAGTAAAGTGCTCAGTTACATCCAGGGGTGGGATTCAAATAATTTAATAACTGGTTCTATGCTCTAATGACCAACTGGGTAGGCATAGCTGGGTGGTCATGTGACTGGGTGGGCGTGGCCAACTCGATATCACTCACATTGAGGGGTGCTTCTCCTTGCCTGGCCTCTTGTGACCATGGGGATGCTGCAGTGGTTGTAAGTGTGAAAAATGGTCATGTCACTTTTTTCAATGCCATTGTAACTTTGAATGGTCACTAAATGAACCGTTGTAAGTCCTGTTGTACTTTTCTGTTGTAATTACCTGTACAAAAATACAAAAAGCTTCTTTGCTTGCAAAAAGCTGCCCTAAATACCAATAATTAAATTTAAAAAACCTGCAAGCAGGCAGGGTGCCAGAGCACCTTGAGGAATTAAAATAGCTAAAATGTAATGATAACTATCAGCAGCCAACTCTTGCTCATAAAGTGAAACCCTTTAACAGAGAGGTCATTTAAGCTCTCCAGAAACAGCATAGCCATGAAAAGCAATCCTTAGATCCATTTGCACCACTTAAAGATACCAGCTAGTCTCACTCACCTCACAAGATATCCTAAGGAAAGCATCCAGATTTAAGGAAAGATCACATGCCCCCCAGAAAGGCAGGAAGTATATCCTGGAAGTACATCCCAAAAGGACAGTACTAGGAACCACTAAAGCAGTGAAGGAAGACCCACTCCCTGATAGAAAAAGAAACCATGAGGCAGGAAAAAATTCAAGCACAATACAAATAGTTAAATCACAACAGTAGCTGTTGCTAGTTAAACCAATTACCAGAACAAATAGACACAGGAACTAGCCAGATTTCTCAACCCAGTTTCTTTTCAGGAATAGAGATTAACCTTTTTCCTTCCAAATAAAGCTGAATAGGGAAAATTATCCCATCAATAAACACAGGATTAAACATCACCAAGCACAGAATTAAGCTTCACCAAAAACCAGTTTTAAACCAAAACTCAGAAAGGGTATGTAAACTCATGTTTGAATGTCAATCTTTCTAGCTAGCCAAGAAGCTTTGGTGAATGTCACTCATCTTGGTTCCTTGTCATTAAAAGCTTCTTTCCAGCAGCTCTGCTTCATTATTCAATAATTTCTTCAAAGTGCTGATCATTGCATCCTGTCTGGAAGAACTCCAACAAGGGAGTATTTCCTCCCAACAGCAGTGTAAGAAGCTTAATACAACCCTTCCCCTTTAAGAAAGTCAAGCAGCAAGCCCCAGCAAAGAAAAAAAAAACTCCAGAGAAGCTCAGGCGACAGGAAGTCTAGGCGTACTGCCAAGAATGTAATAGGGTTAACAGAGAAATGGAGAGGCAGTTTCTGTAAGTAGGGCAACAAAGATTAGGCTAGAAACAACACCAGAATTTTTTTCAGAAGTTTGTTCCCTATTGTGTTTGATTTGGGTGTATCAATTTTCTTTATGTTCATATATGGAGTCATTTTTTTAGAAGCTGTTTGCTCCCTATTGTATTTTATTCTGGGGTAGTCTTATTTATTTGGGATTTCTCACATTGCTCATTGAGTGGCTAGAGTTGCCTCTAAACCCTTTACTTTTTCTTCTAGCAATTCAAGTAGTTTACATTTGATACATACATAGTTTGAGTCTTCTGTGGGCATAACCTGAAACATATGGCACACTTTGTAAGTCACTATAGTGTCAGTCTCTAATCTCCAAGTCTTTTTTGTTTGTTTGCTAAAAAACTAAAAAATTATCAAAATTTAAATATTCTCTAGGTGTGAAGTGTCAGTTTACAAGAGTTCTTGACCTTTTGCTCTCTGTCTTGAAAAATTCATCACTATCTTCCCTGTTTTAAATGTCTGTCTTTTTCTGTGTTTTTTTTATTTTCCTCTTAGATCATTAAGGATTTAAAAACTTCTAAAGAATTAAAATAAGTAAACTGTTTTTTCAATAGTTGAAAAAAGAAATTGAAAAGTTGAAAAAAAGTATTTAAAAAATGAAAATGTTAAAATTTAAAATTTAAAAATTCAAAAAAATTGAAAAAAAGTATTTTATAAAAAGTTGAAAAAATGAAAATTGAAAAAGATTTAAAAATTAAAAAAGAATTTAAAATTAAAAATGATATTTAAGAGTTGAAAAAAAATTAAAATTGGAACAAGGAATTTAAAAATTGAAAAAAGAAATTGAAAAAATTGAAAAGGATTTTTTCTTAAGAAAGGGAATTCAGATATTTAAAACATTTAAGAATTTACAAGAATTTTTGGCCTTTTATGAAGTAATATGCACTTTTTTTGTTGGAAGTCTCAGGCTATTTTCTAAGAGATGCTTTGCTCTTAACTGTCTACTCCCTCACTTGAAAGTTTATCCCTTTCCACAAGTGTTTTGTACTTATCATTTTCCCCCCTGCTTTCTTGCCCTTCGGTTGCCTGGCCACTGCTAGGATTTTCAGCTATGATGTGCTGATACGGGCACTCTGCTTAGCTGGTCCACTGCAGTGCTTTCAGCTGCTGCTGGTCTGCCACACTGCTAACAGATGCTGCTGTGGATGTCGCTGCTCAGTTGGTCCTCTGCGCTGCTCTCAGCCATTGCTAGTTCACTGCGCTGCTTGGGGCACTTCATTTCTCTACCTGTCAGGCTACGGAACTTTTCCCATTCAATCAACTAGAATGAACTTCTGAAAACATATCAAAACATATCAAAAGGAATCCTTTATTGAGATGAGACAATTCATGTTAAAAGCAGCGTCTAAGGTCTCTTAGGCATGCAGAGATAGATAAGGGAGTTTAAAACCCCTCCCCTTATCTTGATGTGTATTTAGTAAAACAAAGAGCCAACATGTTAATTCCTCCCACCTCCTTTTTAGAATGATCATTTTCAGAGTTTCCCAGGGCATACCTAATTCCCCCACCCCCTTTTTAGAACGATCTTTTCCAGAGTTTCCCAGGACACATCTCACTGTGGAATTTTTATGGTCTCTTCATCTCCTGGCTGTCTCTCTCAGAGGTGATAGGTTCCGGCCATCTGGGTTTCATCCCTCCATTGTATCATGTGTAGGTTATACAAATTTGATATAAGATTAAATATATTCAGGTTACATCAAGAAGGATTTCTTTATCAGTCTCCCCCCCTTTTTCTTCTTCCATTGAAGAAATGACAGATACACGGATCTGACATCCTGCCCTCCTTAAAAAACAGATTGGTCTACCTGGAAAAAACAAAAATAATGCGTTACATTTGCAATTTAGGATGGTTTATCAGGGTATTTTAGGTGGAACTTTCATAGTAATGTGGGTGCTTTTACGTGTCATTTGGCTACCCACTCATTTTCTGAGTTACTAAATATTGTGTGGATCCACAGTGAGTGCGCGAATCAAGGATATCTTTAATTTCAAAATGTTGTTCCCCATGTACCATGATGGGAGTTGGAGGTGTGGAAAGGGGGAGTCTGAGGTTTAAAGTGATCTCTGGTTTGAATAAGCTACAGTGAAATACTGGATGAATCTGCCTAAGTGTTTTGGGAAGTCGAAGCTCTACCATCACAGGGTTAATAATTCTGGAGATGGGGAATGGGCCAATGAATTTTGGCCCTAGTTTCTTAGAGGGTTGTAATGATTTTAAGAATTTTGTGGACAAATATACATGGTCCCCAATCTTGAAAGGTTTAGGATTGCAGGGTTTTTTATCTGCTTGAGCTTTAAAAACTGCTCTAGCTTCCTGTAAAGATAATCTTACCACTGGCCACATGGCTTGTAAATTATTGATCCACTCCTTAAGGGTGGGGATTTCAGGTTCTTTGGTGGGTAGTTCCGGCATGGGTTGAATTCTTGGCCCGTGGCTACCTGGAATGGGGTGAACCCTGTGCTGCTATGGACTGAGTTATTGTATGCTACCTCTGCAAAAGGAAGAAGGTCAGTCCAATTGTCCTGTTGATAATTAATAAAGCATCTTAAATATTGTTCTAATATGCTGTTGATCCACTCTGTCAATCCATCCATCTGGGGGTGACTTGATGATGACAAACCCTGGGTGGAGCCTAATAGGTTTAAAAACACCCGCCAAAGTTTGGATGTGAACTGAACACCCCTATCTGAGATAATCTGTTGGGGAGCTCCATGAAGTTGATAAATGTGTATTAGGAACATCTTTGCCAATGCCTTGGCAGTTGGGATCTTTTGGCATGGAATAAAGTGAACCTGTTTGGAAAAAAGATCAGTTACAACCCAAATGACGGTATTTCCAGCCCTTTCGGGAAGCTCCACTATAAAGTCCATAGAAGTCTCTTTCCAGGGTGCAGAAGGGTCTGCTACTGTCTGTAAAAGTCCAGGATATTTTCCTTGTCTTCTCTTTGCAGCAGCACAGATGGGGCAGCTCACAACATAATTTTCAATGTCCTTTTTTTGAGACAGTCACCAAAATTGTCTTTTGATGAGGTGCAGGGT
Source organism: Pseudonaja textilis (assembly GCF_049901715.1). Lineage (NCBI taxonomy): Eukaryota > Metazoa > Chordata > Lepidosauria > Squamata > Elapidae > Pseudonaja > Pseudonaja textilis. The sequence continues at coordinate 108,600,384 of NC_141992.1, forward strand.
TTTTACAAACCCAAAGTGACCCACTATTTTGGAATCATGGCAGCGTTTCATGTGATCCATTCTCTGGTTTGCAGGGACATAAAGTTTGTTTTCTACCCAGGCCAGTCCATCTTTGAGTAAACAAGTGTTTTTGTTAGCCAGGAGCCAGTCATCCTTAAATATTGACATTGTTGTGTCTTCAGTCAGTGATAATTTTTTTTCCTCTTGTGCCCGGGTGATTACTTTGACTATTAGTTGGGTCGGTTGGATCATTGGTTTTATAACCTCAATCTTTTTGCTCTTGTATTGGGGTTTTCTGGACAATGCATCTGCTAAGAAGTTCTTTCTCCCAGGAAAATATTTGAGAGTGAAATTAAACCATTTAAAATATTGAGCCCACCTTGCTTTTTTTTCAGAGAGTTTCCGTGGATTTCTCAGGGCTTCCAGATTTTTGTGATCAGTCCATACTTCCAAGGGGACTTGGTTTCCTTCCAGGAAATGTCTCTGTGTGAGCATTGCCCACCGCACAGCATATGCCTCTTTCTCCCATATGGCCCATCTTTGCTCAGTTTCTGTCAGTTTCTTGGATGTATAAGCGCATGGTTGTAATTGTCCATTTCCATTCTTTTGGAGGAGGACTGCTCCAACTGTAACATCACTAGCGTCTGCTTGGATGACAAAAGGTTGTTCAGAATCTGGGTGCTTAATGACTGGTCTTGCTGAGAATAGACCTTTGAGTTTTTCGAATGCTGTTTGGCATTCCATTGTCCAGAAAAGAGATTCCCTTCGTTTGGGTTTCTCCCCTCCCCCCCCCCCCCCGCTTCATTTTTAGCAAGTTCATGATAGGGAGGGAGATGTTTGCAAAAGCTGGAATAAACTGGCAATAAAAGTTCGCAAACCCCAGGAAGCTTTGCAGTTGCTTGCATGTATGAGGTGGGTCCCAGTCTATGACAGCTTTTACTTTCTTTGGGTCCATCTCTATTCCCTCGTGGGATATTTTATACCCCAAATAGTCATTTTTTTCTTGGTGGAATTCGCATTTAGAGAGTTTTGCATAGAGTTTAGCGTCTAAGAGTTTTGTTAGGACTGCACAGAGTAGCTTGATGTGTTCTTCCATCATTTCTGTGTAGATTAAAACATCATCAAGATACACTAGAACCCCTTTATAGAAAAAATCATGAAGGGTTTCATTGATCAATTGCATAAACACAGCAGGCACTCCTTGCAGTCCAAAAGGGAGCACTTTAAATTGGAAGCATCCCAATGGTGTGTTAAAAGCTGTCTTCCACTCAACCCCTTTCTTTATTCTGATGTGGTAATATGCCTCTTGTAGGTCTAACTTTGAAATTTTTTTTCCTTTTGAGAGGTGGGCTAACATGTCCTTCATGAGGGGGAGTGGATACATATTCTCTATGCAAATCGTGTTTAATTTTTTGTAATTAACACACAAACATACAGAGCCATCTTTATTTTCATAGAATAACACTAGGACAGCTATTTTTGGTCAGGTGGGTTCAATGAAGCCCCTTTTAAAATTTTTATTGATAAATGCTCTGAGTTCTTTTAGTTCTCTGGGAGACATGCAGTACATTTGTGGTTTTGGGAGTTTAGACCCTGGTAGGATTTTAATAGCGCAGTCTGTGGCGTGATGGGGTGGGAGTTCATCACAAGCTTCTTCGCTAAATGCTTGGGCCAGATCCTGGTACTCCTTGTGGATGTTAATGGTTCAGCTGACTGTCTGGTCAAGGCTGACTCTCTGTTCTCTGTTCCTTTCTTTATCCTTTCCTCTGAGCTATTTGCAAATAATACGTCTCTCTGGAATTGTACGGTTCCTCTCCTCCAATTTATTTTTGGATTCCATTTCTGCAGCCATGTGAGACCTAGGACCAGCGGCTCTTCCATTCCTGGGGCTACAATGAATGTGAGCATCTCACTATGGTTCCCTAGTCTTATTTTCAATGGTTCTGTGGTAAACCTAGCTGGCTCCCCCCCGCCCCCATAGTTCCATCTAATTGGCAGAAAGTGATGGGATTTTCCATTTCTTTCAGTTGGATTCCCAATTTCTTTGCAAGGGAGGGGTTTATTAGGCATCAGGTGCATCCCGAATCCAGCAACGCTGCAACTTCCTCCCCCTTCCCTCGGCTGGGGATAAACTGTCTTAGGTGCAGAGTGATTGGTTCAATTGGGTTGCTTACCAGCGGGTCATCTTCCAGACCGCTTTTGGACTGGCTCAGGTCCCCTCGGAGCATTGGGGATTCTTCCTCTGGGTTGGGGGGGATCAGAATCCCACAGCTACTCAGCCTCTCAGGCCAGTCTCCTTTCCTTGAGGGCTGGATGTTCTAGGTTTCTGCCCTGATGGGTGGTCTGGCTTTCTGGCAGGGGTTTTCGAACGGCATTCTGCTGCGCAGTGTCCTTCCTTTCCACACTTAAAGCAACCAGACGTTCTTGAAGTCATGGTGGTTTGCGGTTTGAAAACTTCCCGTTTCCCCTGGGGTGGGGATCTTTTCCAAAACTTGACACTGCGATACCAGTTTCAAGTCATATCTATCTCCGCTTCCTCTGCCATCATGTATCATTCATGCAGGAGGTTTGGGGCCCCACGGGCCAGACAGGCAGCGTATAGGTAGTCATTTAGCCCATCTTTGAACCAACAGACTAGGATATCCTCTGGCCAGTTGACTCGGTCAGCCAGGTCATGAAATTCCTCAGTGTATTCAGCTACCAGGTGACAGCCTTGCTTTATGACTCTGATGTGGTCTTGGGCTTTTCTATCGGCGAGAGGGTCTTTGAAGCGGTGATGTAGGGCTGTCATGAAGTGGTCAAGTTTCCTTAATTCTGGGGTGTTGACATTGTGGAGCATCACCATTCATCTGGGTGCTGCCCGTTCAAGGGCCAGGGTGACGACTCATACTCGGGATCGCTGGGTTGGGAAATTCTTGCATGTAGGTGAGGACTTGAGCCAGGAAAAATCCCAGTTTCTGGGGGTCTCCATCGAATTTTACTCCCAGGGGTGGGAACTTCCTCTGCAGTTGTATGTCTCTGGGTTGGCCAGGGTTAATCCCCTGTTCTGGGGTGGTTAGGGGTTGGTTACCTGGTATGGCTGCTGGTTCTTCAGCTTGTCCCACTGCCTGACCATTCTCAGCTGAATCCGGGTGGCAGCTCGGGTTCTCTCATTTTCTGGTTCCCTCGCTTTCCTGCATTGGTGTCCTGGTGCATCCCTCACCTCGAGGTTCTCCAGGGCTTCCCTCAAGAGGTGATTTATGTACCATCTCAGCCGGTCGTCGGCTGGTGGCTCCTTGTCCCATTCTTCCTGATTCGATAGGGCCTCCAGCTCTAATTTCCACCTGGGTTTACAATTACCACAGGTGAGGGTTACTCCTCTGATTCTTCTGTCCCAGCTGTCTCTCTTTCCTATGCCTATAGACCACCGGGGCTTTGTGGAGGTTTTGTAGGCAGCTTCACTATCTTCAATGGGGTACACCGAGTCAGTTTCTGGCTGGGTAACTGTTGACATTTCTCCCCAGCATTTGGCTTCCCCTTAGTCCTTGCTGTACTCAGACATTTTCCTTTTTTGCAGGGTCCCCTCGGTAGAGTGAAGTGTTTTGTTTTTTTTAAATAATCCTCTCTGGGCTGACCTCTATTGCAGATGCTGCTTTATGTCAGGCTACAGAACTTTTCCCATTCAATCAACTAGAATGAACTTCTGAAAACATATCAAAACATATCAAAAGGAATCCTTTATTGAGATGAGACAATTCATGTAGGAGTTAAAAGCAGCATCTAAGGTCTCTCAGGCATGCAGAGATAGATAAAGGAGTTTAAAACTCCTCCCCTTATCTTGATGTGTATTTAGTAAAACAAAGAGCCAACATGTTAATTCCCCCCACCCCCTTTTTAGAATGATCTTTTCCAGAGTTTCCCAGGACACATCTCACTGTGGAATTTTTATGGTCTCTCCATCTCCTGGCTGTCTCAGAGGTGATAGGTTCCGGCCATCTGGGTTTCCTCCCTCCATTGTATCATGTGTAGGTTATACAAATTCGATATAAGATTAAATATATTCAGGTTACATCAAGAAGGATTTCTTTATCAGTCTCCCCCCCCTTTTCTTCTTCCATTGAATAAATGACACATATACTGATCTGACAACCATGTAGCTCTGCACCACTGCTTCTCAAGATCTGCTGTGCTGCTCACAGCCACTGGTCTAATGCTACCTAGCTCTGTTTCACTGCTGCTCAGTAGCCTCCATTTACACCACACTGGCTCCGCTCAGGTGTGATACTGGGTCATTGGGCTGCCTCTCCATCTCTCAGCTCAGCTGTCTTGCTTCTCTCAGATGGGTTACTGGGCCACCTGTCGGTTGGTACACTGGGCTGCCTCTCAGCTGGGCCACCCCTCAGTTGGGTAACCTCTCGGTTGGGCCACCTCTCACCTCTTTGTTCAAGGAGTTCAACTTCTCTTTTAATCCCTTCTAAGTTTGACACTCCTGTACTAATGTAATACCAAAAAACTCTAAAAGGATAAAACAAAGATAAATGGATAGAAATCTGCAACCTCTAATACCTTAGGTGTTCAAGTGTTCCTGCTTGAAAATACATATTGAATACCAAAATCATTGACTCACAGGTAGCATGTTTTGAATGCTGATTGGTGGAAAGCAACAGTGGAAGAAAGCTATCCTGTTTGTTTCCATCCTGTGAGTATGTACTACTATGATGGTTATGATAACTTCAATATCAAGGTTTGATTTCACATATTAATTCCATTTAAAGAATTTACAAATCAATTTTATTAATTTTGAGCATACAAATACTTAAAATCTGACTTACAATATGTATATGGTATTTTTATTTTACCTTTTCATAGTGATACAGTGCATAAAGCAAAATGGGTGTACTGTATTCCACATCCTTTAAAGCATTTATATATTATCTTGCTGATTCCAGTTGTTTCCATATTGCATCCTTCATTATCTAATCTGCTACATCAATATACTACTACTTGCCACTCTTTTTCATCCACAGATATACATCTCTTTATAATTGTGATTTTTGTGATTGTTTGAACACAATGCTACTAGCAAAACACAAAATGTACAGACATCTCATTCAGCTATGTAAGCACAAAACTAGAAAATTATTATAAAACATATAGGATTTTTAAGAGTAGTCCTTAATAGAAGTACTTTCTTATCAATTTACTGTTGAATTGCTCTTTTTTTGCTGTAGAATGTACTGTCAATATTAGTGTTAAAACTCATTTAATTACCCTTGGAATATTTCTGATCACTATAAGTGAACAGGGCAGCAAACGACTGAGGGAGCTTATTTGGTCCTCTTAACTATAATGATACTGAGGGCACAGCGGTCTTTTCAAATTGTGCATAGTTTATTCCACTTTTTCCAAAGGAGAATTAGTTACCTTGCAGTTTATTATGTGTGTGTGCATGCAAGTATGTGTGTATGAATGTACAGTATGTAATACTGTACACTGTGATGGAAATCAAGAAAAATTGTTTATTACTGAAATTCGATTTTGCATATAGACATGCACATGTAGTGTTTGGGTATTGTGAAAATCACTATTTCAAGCATTACCTCAGATAATGATGTAACTGAGGACTTAGATACACCAAGGATACAATGTGCACCATCATTAGGAATGACTTGTGTTATCAGAAATTTAAGTAGGTACATTTTGTTCGTTAAGTGAATAAAATGTCCAAAGAATTAATATAACTATTTAAAATATTTTATGGAGAGCAGCATAATCTCATAAATCAAAGAAGAATCATAATGATAAACATGCAGCTGGGTCTCCTAGGTAAAAAAAAGCAGTAGCCTATTGTAAAATTCTACAAAGCAGAAATAATAAATCAGTTATATATTAGGTAAAATGTTTGCATATAATCCAATGGTATATCATTTCACACAAATTCAGTCAAAGTGAATGAAACAGCATAAGGGCATTCTTGTTTTAAAGAGTTTTCAAAATGTGTCTCTGATGTTCTTTTATACAGAGGACCCATTATTTTCAGGCTAGAGGATTCTTGCATGTGTCTTCTGACAGAGACAGAACGATAGATGGAGTTGGTAATTGTCATCTAGTGATAGGAAAGCCAGTTGCTTTGACCAGAGTTCATATTTGCACCTATTGCTTGATTTACAGTACAACTTGGGCCTCCAGATTTAGCAGCAGGATCTTCAGACAAAGGAACTTTGCCCTGCAAAATTGTAAAAGGAAGAAATGTAATTTTTCAATACTGAATTATATTTGCATAGCTATTTTTAGCATATTATTGCAATATGAAGACAAACTATAAGGTGCCTTGCCTAGTATATGATTAAAAACAAATACAGCCAATTTCAAATATTAACCTATTGGCACATTTAACTTGAGCCCAACCAGAAGAAGAAACAAAGAGAAGTTTAATTGATGGTACAACATTAAGCAAACCTATACTCTAGGAAGTGACAAAGGAAAATGTCAGAGCGCTCAGAAGCAACTGGGCAGCACTGGGATGGATCACTCCATTCTGTTCTGATTTAGTATTTGGATTAGTACAACAGTTAAAAAAAACATTCCATGTTTTGAAGGATTTCTGTTTAAAAGATTTGTAGGAAAAAAATCTGTAATGTTAATTAGCAAATTTCACTAATATATGAAAATTACAAGAAAGTGAAAGAGCAAGGAACTAGAGGGAAAATATCTGCAACCTATCCTATAGGAAGCCGACAGCAAAGCATAGCTAGCACTGTTGGAAGCCACTGCCCCTACAGAAGAATGAAATATTTTGGGAAATAATAATAATAATAATAAATAATAATAATAATAATAATAATAATAATACATCAAGAGGCCCTCAAAATACTAAAATCAAAACTGAATGCTGGAAACATAATTAAAGCCATTAATACATGGATAGTTCCAGTGATACGCTATCCAGCTGGAATCATCAACTGGTCTTTGGCTGAATTGGAAAATTTGGGCTGGAAACATGTAAACTTTTGAATATGTATCATGCTTTACATCCACGATGTGACATTGACAGGCTATATCTGCCAAGAAGAATAGGTGGCAGAGAGCTATTGCAAGTCCATCAAATTGTAGGAGTAAAATTTGGATGACTATCTGTACAGAAAAATTGCTGCAGGCTGTGAAAACGGAGAACATTATTAAAACAACAGAAACAAAGGCAGAATATAAGGAAAAACAGCTAGATGACAGATTAAATAGATGGAAAACCAAAGTTTTGCATTGACAGCATTTGAAAAACATTGAATGAAAATGTGATAACAAATTAACATAGGCATGGCTTAAGATGGGAACCATCAAAAAACGGAAGGTTTAATACTCGCTGCTCAAGAACAAGCACTACAAACTAATGCCATGAAAGCAAAGATACAAAAAACCACCGACAATCCAAACTGTCAGCTTTGCAATGACAAAGTTGAAACTGTTTCACATTTAATATGTGAATGTAGCAAAATCACACAAATTGATTACAAAGCTAGACATGACCGAGTTGCTAAACTAATCCACTGGGCATTATGTAAAAAATATGACTTACCTGTATCTAAAAAGTCATGGGAACACAAAGTGGTCAAAAATGAGAAAGTGAAGATCTTGTGGGACTTTCAAATACAGACACATCGTCATTTAGAACACAACATGCCAGATAGCAGAGTCATCAAAAACCGAAGCATACAATTTATTGATATCACTATACCAGGAGATGCCAGATTCAAAGAAAAAGAACTAGAAAAAAATCACGAAATATCGTGACCTGGCCATTGAAACTACCCGATTATGGACAAAACATGTGACAGTGATACCCATTGTCATTGGGGCACTTGGCACCATGTCCAAGAATTTTACACAGTACATCAAGAAATTGCAGCTTCCTGCAATAACACCAGCAGAACTGCAAAAAACTGCACTACTTGGAACATTGTATATTTTAAGAAAATACTTGGTCGAAACCTAGGATCCTGACAGCAATATCAACCATCAGTGCCAGTTAATAATATTTGTGATACATTTTAAAATGTTCAGTTAACTGAGTTTCATGTTTAATGAATGAAGATAATAATAATAACAACAACAACACAACAACAACACTTATTGTCATTGCACACACACACACACACACACACACACACACACATATACACACAATGAATTTGATTTTGCTCCTGCTGGTGCTATCCATAACAAAAATACAGCACAACATAAATAATATAGAAAATGGTCCTTATACAAGTAATTAGGGAGAAACCAGTCATATGTTTCCATGTATGCATCGAGTGATTGTAGTTGTATTTAGGAGTCCGACAACCCATGGATAAAAGCTGTTTAAAATATTAAAAAAGGAAGGATAAAATATTTTCCCTAAAGGAGAAATGAAAAAATCTTAAGGGAGGCAGAAACAAGCCCCAGTTTCCCTGCCCCAAACAGAAAGTGAGGAGGCCAGCTTTTAGAAATGCAGATTTGGTAATCCATTCAGAAAGACTGGGTCAAGACAGAAACTCATATAAGCGATAAACAAAAGGTTGACAAAATTAGCTCAGACAAACACCTAGGATTTGCATTTCCTCTTTTGCCAATAGAGCCAGTTATGATCCCTACATAACCCCTACATGACCCCATAGCAATTCAGAAGTTATAAAACCCACCCACTCTAAACTCCATTTTGTCAGCTGCCCCAGAACCCTAGTGGTTCTGTTTCATCAATTTCCTATGTGCCTCCAGCCTCCATTTTATTTCCAGCAACTTTTTCCCAGCTTGGAACTGAACCAGATGGATTTTCCTTCCAACAGCACTTTATCAATAAAAGGAAAGCTAGTCAGGCACATGGTGGAAGTTATTCAGAGAGTGGGTTGGAATGTGAGAATCTCCAGCCACGTAACAATAAGTATGTGAAATAAAGTTGGACTGCCTGCACTGGGGAAGAGAGACTTGGGAGTGCTTGGGAGAGGCCAAAGATTTGGTGGACGAAAGAACAGAAAATGAGGTAACAGCATTTGAAAGGGGAGTGAGTATTTTGATAAAGCAACCTTTTGGTTGCCTAGAATAACTCCAGTGATTGAGGCAGCACCAAAATGATAGTAAATACATAAATGGTTAGACATATTTGAGACAGATGGACTTCCATAGGCATCAGGATGGTAAGGCTTATTCTCCAAGTCCTTCCCTTTTGGAAGGTGTTAAAACTGGCCATGTTGATACATTTCTTAAATTATCATAAAACAACTCCACTCCAACAAAGATAGCCATGATTTCAGTACTTATGAGTCAGTCCAATTTGAAGCAGTACTCTGAGTCCAAAAATCAAGTCATCCCTCTGTCTCAGTGCTGCAAACTAAATTATAGAAACAATATAGAAACAATGTCTTGAAGACCTTTTAGGCTCAATATTAAAACAATATCAAAGCTCTAAATCAAATCCAATATTTGAAAAACAAATATTATTTTGATTTGGCACTTTGTTTCAAATTTGGCCACTAAATCAACATGCCCCTATAAACAATACACAGCCATACTAGTTACAACTATTTGTACTACTATAAAATAGTTCACAAGAATATTATCATAATTCCTTGCAACCAAATATATTGAATAAAGTACAAGTGTTAGAAAACAAGAAGTAAAATGGCAAAACACTTGCTTTATGTATCATAAAACTGTAAATCTATGATAGAACTATCAGTTAAAACACAGCTTATATTTTGTTTTTGTTCTTTAAATTACAGCTGTCTTGCACAAATATAGAGCATATAACTTTCTTGTAGGAGCTTGCTATCATAAAAATAGTATGGTTTTTTTGAAAACAATGTATACTATTCAGTAGCTTACAAAAATTCATATTGATTCCAGAAATAGGTTTATTCATATAACACATATATTATAAATGTAATTTGTATATTTTATGTATACATAAATGTGCTATAAATCTATTGTTGGCAAATATGTGCTCAGCCCCATTACTTCTATCAGTCTGTAATATTTGTATTTTAAAATAATAAATATAGGTAAATTAACATGAGGAAAAAAATGAAAGAAGAGAAGATGAAATCAGAGTGGAAAGAAGATAAATGGAACAAAAATATGTGAAAGAGAAAGGAACATCCATTAAAATATTTTTAAAATAGATGTTTTACAACTTAGCAAAAATAAGGAATGCAAAGGTAGCATTAACAAAACAGTTTTCTCACCTGTTTCTTTGCAGCAATGTTTACAATCTGTTCAGAAGTATCCTTGATGCCTGAAGAAATCCTAGAGTTCCCTGGGACATTAACATCTCCCATGGAAAAGACCGGAAAGAGAGGCCTAAGAAATCGGAACTCGCTACTTAAGGATCCACCAGTCAAACAAACATCATAACTGTAAGTCCTGGAAAGCGACCCGTTCTGCGAATCAGCACAGTTCTCTTGGGTATCAACACTGGCAGGTGGGAAGTGAGGAACAGCCGCAGTAAAATGGCTTTGGGGATGCTTCTTGAAGACTTTCACCACAATAAACACAACAATGCAGACCAGGAACACAAAGGAGACTGCAGCCAAGCAGATCACCAAATACTTGGTCAAGGTTTTGTCTTCTTCCGGTTCTTGCACACTGACATCCACCCTCCTCAGGAAGGGATCCGAAAAGCCATCCACAAGAAGAACATTAAGCAACACTGTGCTGGTCTGTGGAGGAAGACCGTTGTCTCTGACCTGTATCACCAGTCTCTGCTTGTTAGCGTCTCGCTCATTCAGGGCTCTCCTGGTTTTCACTTCCCCATTCTGCGCTCCTATGCTGAAAAGGGCTGGGTCCGTGGCCTTCAGCAATTCATAGGAAAGCCAAGAGTTTTGGCCAGAATCTGCATCCACTGCAACCACCTTAGTGACCAGATAGCTGGCCTCGGCTGATTTGGGAACCAGCTCGTTGCATGGGGATGTGTTGTTCTGGAGGGGATACAGGAAGAAGGGAGCATTGTCATTCTCATCTATAATGTGGATTCGGACAATCACTTCTGAGCTCAGGGAAGGAGAACCTCCATCAGATGCCCTCACAGTAATTCTGAAGCCTCTTATCTGCTCATAGTCCAGGGATCGGAGGGCATACATGTTTCCGGTTTCAGAGTTGATTGAGATGTAAGAAGTCACCAGGCCCTCACTCTTCCCAGGCAGAACTAAGTAACTCACTTTAGCATTCAGCTTTGTGTCTAGATCCAGAGCGTGGACTGAGCCGATGAGCAAGCCTGGAATATTATTCTCCCGGATCTGCATGTCATATGAAGACTTTTCAAAAAGGGGAGAGTTGTCATTGACATCGGAGATCTGAACATTAATCAATCTTGTTGAAGTGAGCCTAGGAGATCCCCAGTCAATGGCTGTGATGGTGATGTTATACTCAGAGACTGTCTCTCTGTCTAGGGGACTTTGGAGCACAAGCTGATAAAAGTTGTTTGTGGTGGCTTTGAGCACAAAAGGAAGATTCATCTCCACAGAGCAGATTGTTTTGCTGTTGTCTCCAGAGTCTTGGTCTCTCACACTGAAGAGGGCCACCATTGTGTCCAAGGGAGAATCCTCCTTTAAAGTGCTGGTCAGAGATATGATGGACACTTCTGGGGGGTTGTCATTCTCATCTTCAACCTCAATCAGTACGTTGCAGTGCCCTGAAAGACCCCCCCCATCTGTTGCTCTGATGTTCATGTTATAACTCTTCTCTTTTTCATAATCAATCTGTCCCCAAACAGTTATTTCACCAGTAATTTCATTTAAATAAAACAAATTGTTTATCCTTTCTAGGATTCGATGGAATGAGTAGAGGATCTGTGCATTTGGACCCACATCATTATCTGTAGCTTCCACCTTAATCACAAAAGTGCCCTTAGGGAGATTCTCCTTTATTCTTGCCTTATATTCAGACTTACTAAACAGAGGAAAGTTATCATTATTATCCAGAACATTAATATTAATTTGAACTGTGCCGGTTTTCTTTGGAACTCCTCCATCAATAGCCATTAGAATCAATCCAAGGTGTGGCATCTTCTCCCTATCTAGTGATTTCTCCAGGACAAGATCTACATATGTGTTTCCATCTTTATTCCGTTGCACATCAAGCCGAAAATGCTCATTGGGACTAAGAGTATAGTTTTGGATGCCATTTTCTCCCAAGTCCTCATCTTGGGCAGGTTCCAAGGGGAATGTTGTAGTTTCAGGAACATTCTCAGGAATGTCCAGCTTAACTTCATTTTTCCAAAATTTGGGTGCATTGTCATTCACATCTTCTATCTTGATTTCAATATTAAAGATCTCTAAGGGATTTTCCAAAATCAACTGAGAAAGAAGTAGACAAGGATCACTCTGGCCACATAAAGCTTCTCTGTCTATTTTATCATTAATCAACAGATTCCCAGTATGAATATCAAGGTGGAAGTATTCCTGGGTGCCCTCAGCAACTAAATGTGCTTTGCGTGTGAAGAGCTCCCCTGTTTCCAGTTTCAATTCCTTGAGCACATTAGCCAACAGAAACCCCCTTTTCTTTTCTTCAGGGACAGACAAGCGAATTGAAGCACACATTACTCTAAGGAATGAGAAAGAGAGAAGGACATACAGACCTTGCCTTTTCCAAAAGCAATTCTCCATGATTCCAGTCTCTTCCTTGTAGCCTCAAATTCTGCCACAAAATTCAGTCCTTCCTTCCTTCTTCCTTCCTTCCTTCCTTCCTTCCTCCCTCCCTTCCTTTCTTCCTTTATGATTTAATTGTTCAAATCATATTCAATTTTTCAGTCTTTTGCCACTTTATAATCTGCAAACGTTTCACTGCCAAAGTCAGATTCCTTTTGTTCAATTTTGTGTTACTCTCTGCCCTCATTCTGAGCAAGCAGAACAGAATTAAATTTCTTTGTTAATATCGCCACCATGTGGTGAACTAGGCAAAAATTCTATTTGTATTGTTCGGCACACTGAATCCATTTTTATCTATCCACTAGCCAACTACCCAAACGTATTATTTTATTAAATATTTAACTATATAGAAAAAGAGTAACAATCTGCACCAAAAAATTTTAAAAGTTGTTGATAAAGACTGTAATCCAGTCCTTTTACAGTTGCGTTCTGAATGACATATCCAGTGACTCTTTAGGTGGCTTCTGTTGTGTGGGAACAGAATAGAATAGAATGGAGTGGAATGGAATGGAATGGAATAAGAATAGGAATAGGAATAGGAATAGATTGGAAGGGACATTGGAGGTTTTCTAGCCAAGAGACATTCCAGATAAACTGCTGTCTAATATCTTCTTATAACCTTTAGTGATAAAGCACCCAACACTTCTGAAGGCAAACTATTCCACTGGTTGAGAAGATGAAATTTCTCTTTATTTCTAGGAAAATTTCTTCTTGTCCTGTCTTCAGGTACTTTGGGGTATAGGTGACCAGTTCTTCCTTATGGCAGCTCCTTAGATATTGGAAGACTGCGTATGTCACCCCTAGTCTTTCTTTTCATTAAAGTTGACACACCCACGTTTTTTGTTCCTGTCAACTGCCTAGACTGGTTTTCTTGACAATTTAACAGAAGTGGCTTGCCATTGCCTCTTTCCTAGACATTAGACAGAGAGATTGGCCCAAGATCACCTTTTCTATCTTACTCTCTCAGAAAAGCAATTGCTTGTTATATTCCTTTCTTGTTTTATATAACAATTTCTTGTTATATTCCTTTCTTTCTTCTAATCATCCTCATCCCTCATCTTCTCTTTGCTTCCACCTTTCCAAGTATTCTCTAGAGAACTCGGTGTTGCATAATACGTCCAAAGGAGGACAATTTAAGGCTGTGGCTTGAAGGAGAATTGTGGATTGATTTGTTAAAGCAAGAAATTTGGTCTGAATGCAAGCACTTGCATATAGGCAATTTTGTTTAAAACAAAATTATTTTCTTGTTAGTTCTTTTGCAGCATAATAATTTATAAACCTTCCTTTATGATAATGGGTAAAATAGTTTAGAGATTAGCCTTGTATGTACCTATGTAAGTGTGGGTGGGTGTAAGGAGAAAAGGAGGAGAGCGGGGAGTTCTACTCTTTCATCATTTCTCTAGGGAACAGGGTTTTGCTTCCTCAGTTGAGAAGACATTCGTTCCTCTCTAAGTAGTCCATTAAGTGATGAGGTTAGCCTCTAAATCAGGGGTAGTCAACCTTTTTATACCTACTGCCCACTGTTGTATCTCTGTTAGGAGTAAAGTTTTCTCTAACTGCCCACCGGTTCCACAGTAATGGTGATTTATAAAGTAGGGGACAAAACCCCTACCGCCCACCATGAAAGCTGGAACACCCAGTAGGGAAGTAGTAGGAAGGAAGACTACTTTCAAACTGCTCTAAGAAAATGTGCCTGGATGTCAAGTTTGCAATGGGAGGGAGATAAATAAAGGCTGACATTTTCTGTTCCTGTTTTCCAAAAATGGTTGAAGCCCCTTTCAAGTGACAAGGCAATTAGGTGGTATAAATCAACCCTCTATGATCATCCCTTTGGAATGAGTTACATATACAAAATTTACTGGCCATTCTTGGGAACTAATAATATCCAGTAAATAACCCAATATGTTGGCATCCTGTCCCCATGTCTTTCCATGTTGCAAAAAAAAAATGCAATTTTTCACTCATTATCTCTGCATTATTCAAACCTTCAGCTGTTTCATATCCCTTCTTTAGCTTTTTTATGGGTGTTATTTTGTGGTATTGTTTTCCTCTTTTTGACCATTTGTTTTTCATGTTTCTGGAAATTTTCACCTCATAGTGGCCCAAATCTGGTCACCTCATAGTGACCAAATTAAGCATTACATTGCTAGTATCACTCTCTACCAATCAAAGTTGAGCCTTGATCATAAGCTGCATTACAAAACCTTCTTTTTCTAATCAATGTAGTCAAACCTCATTTAAATAGTTTTTAATTCAATTCACATCCATTCTCCCAAATACCCATTCTACCATCTGCAACATTTTAAACACCTTCAATTGCTTCATTTCAGGAAAATTGTAGAGTTTTATTTTAAGGCATTTCTGAAACTTCTCACCCTCCCCCCAAGCTTAATGGAGATAAATACCCATGAAGAAACCAAAATACATGTAAACCCAATACAAATTTGTCAATATATCATCCTAAATAAATTAGTTCCCTGGAAATTCACAGTAAATATACTTTAGTACACAGCTGTGGTGGCACAGTGGTTAGAAATTGCAGGCTAATTCTGCCAATTGCCAGGTGTTCTATCCTGACCAGCTCAAGGTTGACTCAGCCTTCTATCCTTCTGAGGTCAGAAAAATGATGATCCAAATTTTTGGGGGCAATATGCTGATTCTATAAACTGCTTTGAGAGGGCTGCAAAGCACTGTGAAACAGTACAAAAGTGCTAATAGATAATTTTCATGTTGAAAAATTAATTATTTTTGAGTCATTCAAACTATATAGATTTATAACTTAATTATATTAATAATCATTCTCACCTGGGATATATGCTCTCTTTCCTCCAATTGATTAGGAAGATCATGGCAATCATTACGGATCTGTGGATTCAGCATACTTTTTGGATGCTCCATAGTAAAAACAGGAAAGAAAGGCCTAAGGAACTTGAACTCACTGCTCAGAGACCCATCAGCTAAGCACACTTCATAGCTGTAGGCCTGGGAAGATGTCCCAGAATTAGGATCCACACACTTGTCTTGCAAATTTGGTCCTCCAGGGAAATTCGATGCAGAACTTCCTATGAATTTCCTTCGCTTCTGAAATTTGGTTGCAATAAACACCATGACAGAAAGCAGAAAAATGGATGAGATGGCAACCAAGCAGATAATCAAATACATTGTTAGAGTATGATCTCCTTCCTGCAGGATTTCACCCGTAGGATTATCCATAATTTTCATGTAAGGCTCGGAGAAGCCGTCCACTAGAAGAATTCTTAGGGTCGCAGAGGCAGATTGAGGAGGATGCCCATTATCCCTAACTACCACAATAAGAGTGTGTTTGAAACTGTCTCGGGTGTTCATTGGCCTCATGGTTTTCACCTCTCCATTCTGAGTCCCAACAGCGAAGAGACTTGGATCTGTGGCCTTTAGCAGCTGATAGGAAAGCCAAGAATTCTGCCCTGAATCTCTGTCCACTGCCACCACTTTGGTGACTAGGTAGCCTGTCTCTGCTCCCCAGGGAACCAGATCATTTGATGGAGAAGTGCTGTTCTGAAGGGGGCAGAGGATGAAGGGGACATTGTCATTTTCATCCATAATAAGAACTTGGACCATTGTTTCTGAGCTCAGTGGAGGGGAGCCGTTGTCTACGGCCCTCACCATCACCTGGAAATCCTGTATATCCTCGTAATCCATAGATCGAATGGCATACAAGTTCCCAGTTTCAGAGTTGATGGAGATGTAAGATGATGCAGGCTCTTCCCTGATCTTTCCAAACAAAAGAGAGTAGGTTACTTTGGCATTCTCTTCTGTGTCCACATCCACGGCATGGACTGATCCAATGAGCAGCCCTGGAATGTTGTTTTCTCGTAAGTGCAAATTGTAGAAACTTCTTTCAAACATTGGAGGGTTATCATTGACGTCTGAAAGTAGAATGCTAATAACTGTCACTGAAGTGAGTCTGGGAGAACCTTGGTCAGTGGCTGTGATGGTGATGTTATATTGTGGCATTTCTTCTCTGTCCAATGGCTGTTGAGTCACAAGCTGGTAGTAATTGTTCTTTGTGGGTTTTAGTTGAAAAGGTAGGTTTGCATCGATGTTGCAGGTAGTTCTGGCATTATGTCCAGAATCTTCATCCTTGACACTGAATACAGCCAGCAGTGTTTCGGGTGGAGAGTTTTCTGGTAGGGGATTGGTGATGGATGATATAGTTACCTCAGGGTAATTGTCATTTTCATCCTCAATATCAATAAGTACTTTGCAATATGCAGACAATCCCCCTCCATCTGTAGCTTTGATGTTGAGTTCATAATTGTGTTTTTTTTCATAATCAATTTTCCCTACAAGCATAATTTCTCCAGTATGATTGTTTAACCTGAATGATTGGAGTACTTCGGCTGGTGCTTGGCTAAAAGTGTAAATGATATGAGCGTTGGATCCAATGTCTTTGTCAGTGGCTTCAACTTTAACAACCAATGAACCTGTATGACTATTTTCCATTAGTTGCACTTTATACGTTGTTTGTTCAAACTGGGGCACGTTATCATTGATATCCAGAATATCAATAATTATCTGTGCTGTGCCAGTTCTCCTTGGGATCCCTCCATCCACAGCTTCCAGAGTGAGGATAAACTGAGGGATCACCTCGCGGTCTAATGGTTTCGTCAAAAGCAGTTCTGCATATTTCCTGCCATCATTTTGACTTTGTACATCCAGCTTAAAATATTCGTTTGGGCTAAGTATGTAGTTCTGGATCGCATTTTCCCCTTTGTCTAAATCATGGGCTGTCTCCAAAGGGAAACGCACATTTATGGGAGTCTGTTCAGGTATTTCAAAAAGGAATTGATTCTGAGAGAATGTAGGGGAATTATCATTGACATCTTCTACTTGAACTTCAATTCTGAACACTTGCAAAGGATTTTCCAATACAATTTCAGAGAATAGAGTGCAAGGATCACTCAGACCACACAAAGCTTCTCGGTCAATTTTATCCCTTAATATTATATTCCCAGAATGAGGATCCAGCTGGAAATCCTGCCCGGAAGTCTTAGAAATCAACTGTGCTCTGCGAGCAGAGAGCTCCTTCACATTGACTTTCAAATCTTTTAGAACATTTGCTACTATTGATCCAGCTTTCTTTTCCTCAGGCACTGAATAGCGGAATGGTTCACACCACATACCAGAGCTACATAGAGAAATAAAGAACAAGACCACTTGCCTGCTAGGACGAGATGCTTCCATTTTCTCAGCCTCTTTCTGGGAATATAATTCTTTGTAAAGCAGTCTCTACAATTTCTTTTAGATTTTTGTTCAGTATTTTTTGGTATTCATGCTTGGATATTTTCTTAGGAAATTTCTCAAGATTTAATTGAGAGCTGTTGCCTTTTGTTCTGAAATTCCTTTGTGCAATGACTACATCATTCTGAAGTAAATGAATCTCTCTTTCTACTGTTTGGTGCAATAGCACCACCTTGTGTGTAAAGTAAAATGTAGCACTGAATTTATGAAACTTTTGAATAGAGCATTTATTTAAATCAAGGGTCTTCAAATTTGGCAAGTTTAAGACTTGTGGACTTCAACTCCCAGAATTCCTGAACTAACATAACTGGAGGAAGAATTCTGGGAGTTGAAGTCCATAAGTCTTAAAGCTGTCAAGTTTGAAGACCCCTGATTTAAATTATAGAACAAAATTCTGTATCCAATCTGATAAACTGAACGATAATGTAGATTTTAAGAATCGTTATATTAGAAGGGTCATGTTATGTCTATGGAATAGATATGAACCCAAACCATGCCCTCAAAATGCCTTTAGGAATCTTAGCATCAGTAGCATTTTATAGGAAAAAAAAGCAGACCACTTTCCTGGTGATCTCCATTCTTTTATTTGTAATCCAAAAGCAAAAGTGTATCAATTACAGAGATGAAAGTAATAGGCAGGTCTCCCTCTTTTTTTCTCCACAACCAGTTTAGCTTGCAGAGCAGAAATATATAAAAAAGCAGAACTTTTCAGATGAGGAATGTAGGTCAAAAAACTGTATGTAAGGAATTGGTTAGAGAACACCTAGCTGTTCTGAAAGAGCTCAAGTCTCCAGGAGTTAATAGTTTACACCCCAGGGTGCTAAAGAAGCTGGCAGACATTATCTCAGAACCACCAAATGAAATCTTTCAGAGTTCCTGGAACACAGTGGAACTGTCAGAGAACTGGAAGAGTATTTATGTGGTTCCAACATTTTAAAAAGTGAAATTGATGGACCCAGGAAACTACAGACCAATCACCCTGTTCTATGTTCCAATATCATGAACATTCTGGAAAAAGTAATCAAGCAGCATATTTGTGAGCACACAAAACTAATCTAGAAACCATAATGGGCTTATTAAGAACAGGTCATGTCAAATAAATCTTGCCTTCTTTGATAAAGTGACTAAATTAGTAGATCAAGAAAATGTTGTAGATTTCAGCAAAAGATATTTACTTTGGTAAACTAGACCATAACCTACTTCATGGTCAGATAGAACAATATGGGATAGACAGTAGCACTCCAGATAGATTTGCAGTTAGCTGACCAACCACCCTCAATGTACGGTCCTCAATGGAACCGCATCTAGGTGGAAGGAAACATGCAGTGGGGACAATGGACAGCCATCTGTCTGAAATGGTATAGGGTTTTCTGTTCAAGCAGGGAGTTGAACTAGAAGACCTTGGATGTCCCTTCCAACCCTGTTACTCTATATTCTAAATTTGCATATTATCCAAAACTGGGAGGGTTTGCCAACACTTTAGAAGGTAGACTCAAGATTGAAAAGGAAGTTGACATTGGGCCCTCTCCAATAAGATGCAGGTCAGTGATATAAAAGTAAGGTCCTGAACTCAGCAGGAAAAGTCAGGTGCATAAGTTCAGAATTGGCAGTACATGGCTCAATAGAAGTACTTAAGATATGAGTCAGCATTATGCTGCAGCTACCATAAAAGCCAATGCAGTCCTGGACTGCATCAACAGGGGGATAGCATCAAGATCATAAGAAATGATAGGACCATTCTATACCTCACTGGGGAGGCCGCATTTGAATTGTGTCCAGTTCTGGTCAGCACAATGCAAAAAAGATGCTGAAGCCCTGGAAAGAGCAACAAAGATAAGAGGTCTGAAGGCTTTGAATTGTTTATTTGGCTGGGTTTTTTTTTTTGTTTCTTGCATATTGAAATACACTTTTAAAAATTATTTTTGGCATTTGTTGCAAGACTTATTCATTTTGAACCTTAGCTTTCCTCACTTGCAGATTCAGGCTGTTTGTTGGTATTCTGTTTTAGTTTTATGCCCTCTTTTCGTTTTTTTAATACTTGTTTCTCAGTTTATCAGAAAGTTCTTTATGCAATCATGCTAGTTTCAATTGGGCTCTCTTTGTTTGTTTTTTTCTCTGTAGCATCATGTTAGACTGGGCTTTTATAATCTCATTTTTCAGAGTTTCCCAAGCATCCTGTGTTGCTTTTCCTTCTAAGATTTCTATTTATGGAATCTTTCCTAATCTCTATCTAAGTTTGTTGAAGTCAGTTCTCTTAAAGTCTGAGACAGCAGTTTGACTTTGTTTGATTACTTTTTCCCACATTATGTTGAATTCCAGTATGACATGGTCACGCTCCACCAAAGTTCCAACCTTATGAATCAATGAGAATATAAGATGAAATCAAAAAAGCAACAGGCTGCAGAGGGATTATTTGGAATTGAACAGCAGAAGACAGAATTTGAAACTGAAGTTGAATTATATATAAATGATGAACATGTAATTATTAAAATATACAAACTTTTATCGAAATTTGGAATAGAAAAATAACAAGTGAAAACTTACGATAACATCAGCTAAGAACTTTGGATGCAACGTATTGATGGAAGAATGGGAAAATGTGATTGAAAGGCTAAAGCTTACATCATGCTAGTTTCAACTGGGCTCTCTTTGTTTGCTTTTTCTCTGTAGCATCATGTTAGACTGGGCTTTTATAATCTCATTTTTCAGAATTTCCCAGCCATCCTGGGTTAAGTTTTTTTTAAGTTTTACAACCTAAAAGAGAATGTTTATTAAATGATGTACAATCATTTAATAAACAATTTGTACAATTTGTACATCATTTAATAAACATTGTCTTTTAAGTATATGACTCTAGAAAAAAATAGGTAGAATGTATTTATGTTGGAAACCAGAACTTTTCTTGCTGAGATTAATAGACAATTAGAAAAGAGCCATGGAAGATTACTTTTATACATGATCACTCTTGTGCAAAAATGGAAATAATTTGAAATGCCCACATTGGAGAAATGGTTGATGAACATGACAGAATTAGCAGAGATGGCAAAATTAGTTTGTTTGATTTATTAGTGACTGGAAACTTCTTATGGGCTTTTTGCTGAAAAAAGAGAAAAATGAACTTATGGTCTATGAATTCTATCATTAGAAGGAGTAGCTTGCAGAAAGAAGGAAATTATGATGTAACCTTTGAGTCTGAGAGTAAAATATAAATATATGCATAACTGCTGTGAAGATCAGAAGCCACTTCTTTATTATTTTTCTTTTTTTTTCCCTCTCATTTTCACTATTTAGTATTTTTTCTTTATTTTCTCCCAATATTTACATGGTTTTATCCTGTTAAAAATTCTTTACAATTTTTTTTACACACACACACTTTCTGTATGTGGGGGGGAGAGAATGACAACACCCAATATTAAATAATCATTTCAGTTTTTTAAAAATGGCTAAAATCACACAATTTCATGAGATTTTGATTTAACATTTAAGCTGAAGGGGCAATATGTGGATGATGTTAGTGAATTCTTTTTAACCTCTATTTAGTCTAAAGTTCTGAGGAAGGAAGGAAGGAAGGAAGGAAGGAAGGAAGGAAGGAAGGAAGGAAGGAAGGAAGGAAGGAAGGAAGGAAGGAAGGAAGGAAGGAAGGAAGGAAGGAAGGATCTTTGACAACTTTATTTCTGGATGGGGTAACTACCCTGTTCAGACCCAGTTCACAACTTAGGAGCTCTCCTGGACTCATGATTCCTGCAGGGCTCCCTGCACTCAGTCACTCAAGCCCTAGTCATGTCTTGCCTGGATTATTGTAATGTGCTTTACACAGAGCTACTTGTAAAGTAGAACAAAGAACTTGCTGGCTTGATACCATCAAAGCTGATATAAAGATGAACATCCAACAACTGAAAGAAGCTGTGCTTGAGAGGATAGCATGGAGAGCACTTCCCTATAAAGCCACCAAGAGTCAGACATGACTCTTGAGGTACATTCAGAAGCTTCAACTGGTACAAAGTGTGGCAAACTCTTTGGGGCCCCTAGAATGGCCCTTGCTATACCACTGCTTCACAAGCCACACTGGGTGCAAGTTTGCCTCCGGGTGCAGTTCAAGAGTTATGAACTTTAAAACTCCATGGCATGAGTCCAGGTTACTTGATGATCTTTCAATTGTAAGGGATGTAAATTTAGGAAAGAAGATGGAGGTTTTGCAAGAGGTCAGGTGTCTGACAGGTGCTACTGCCAGCAGAGACAAGAAGCGTATTCTCAAGATAGTCAAGAATGCCAATAAGGAGTGTGATGTTGATGCTATTATACATCTTGGCACAAATGATCTGTCCCAAAAGGATGTATTTTCTGTGCAGAATGACTTCCAGAGCTTGGGGTATTAACTTAGTAGTACAGGTTGTAGGCTTATCTTTTCAGAGGTTTTACCAGTATACAATATAAGGAACAAAAAGGTAAAGGCCAGTGTGCAGCCAGAATTTAATGTGTGGCTAAAGGAGTGGTGTAAAAGGGAAGGCTTTGATTTTATTAGTCATGATGTCTGCAGCTGGTCCAATGAAAAACTGTACAAAAGAGATGGTTTACATCCATCAAAGAAAGGGACTGAGTTACTTGGCATTAAATTCACAGATTTTCTGGATAAACATTTACACTGAACAGCGGGAACAGAGAATTAATTGACACATAATATTTCTGTCCCCAGCAATCTAAAATTAATAGGATTATCAGTGCATGTAACATAGATGTTTGTGTGGGTAGGATTATCAAACTTGCTGTCAAGAAAACCAAGCATGTAATAGTGAGTGCCATACCATGTGCTCTGATAAAACAGCTGGCAAGAAAGTAGGGGCAGTCAGGGACAACACAGATTATGTAGACAGTAAACACAGGGTCAATCAAAATGAACTCAAATGTCTATACACCAATACACAGAGTATGAGGAATAAACAGGGTGAATTAGAAATTCAAGTAAATGAGGGTAAACATGATATTGTTGCCATTATGGAAACTTGGTGGGATGAAACCCACAAATAGAACATACAGCTAGAGGGATTTAAATTATTTAAAAGAAATAGACCAAATAAAAGAGGAGGTGGAATTGCACTATATATAAGAAATAACTACATCTCAATAGAGCACAACAACAATGAAAATAATCTTGAATGCATTTGGGTCAATATTAAAAGGGGGGGGATTACATTGCCATAGGTCTATACTATAGACCACCCAACCAAACAGAGGAAATCGATGAACTTTTTGCTAGTCAGCTAACTAAGGTATGTAGAAAGCACATCACAATAGTAATGGGGGATTTCAACCACTCTGACATCAACTGGGAGACAAACTCTGCATTAAGTGGAAGATCCTACAGGTTCCTAACAAACCTAGCAGACAACTTTGTTTCCCAAAAAGTAGAGAAGGGAACAAGGGGATCAATCATATTGGACTTAATTCTCACTAACGGGGATAAAATGATAGAAGGTGTTGAAGATAAAAGGAACCTTGGGGGCAAGTGATCATGCAATATTGGAATTCAACATTATGCAAGCACAAGAAGTAAAACAAACTCAAGCTAGAGTCTTGGACTTTAAGAGAGCTAATTTCAATAAACTTAGAGCTTAGGAAAGATTCCATGGATGAGAATCCTCAAGGGGAAAACAACTCAAGAAGCTTGGGAAATTTTGAAAAGTGAGATTATAAAAGCCCAGTCTAGCACAATACCAATGAAGAAGAAAAATAACAGCTCCCAAAAGAAACCAGCATGGCTGCATAAAGAACTCTCAGACAAAGTGAAAGACAAAAAGGACAAGTATAAAAAGTAGAAAGAGGGGCAAATAACTAAGGCGGAATATCAGAAAATAGCCCGAGCCTGTAAAGATGAAGTGAGAAAAGCTAAGGCCCAAAATGAACAAAGACTTGCGACAAAAGTAAAACAATTAACAAAAAAAGCTTCTTCCAACATGTTAAAAACAAGAAAAAAGTCAAGGAAACAATTTGGTCCATTGCTGGGAGAAAGTGGCAAGAAGATGACAAGCAACAGGGAGAAAGCTTAACTCATTTTTGGCATCTGTCTTTACACAAAGGGAAAAAACAGTCCAATCTATCAAAAACAGCACCATAAAAAAACAGATTAGGAACACAAGTTAAAATAGGGAAGAAAATGGTAGAAAACCTGTCTACCCTAGATGAGTTCAAATCACCAGGACCAGATGGATTACACCCCAAGGTTCTGAAGGAACTGGCAGATGAGATCTCAGACCATTGAACTATATCTTTCAAAAATCCTGGAGCACTGGGGAACTGACAGAGGACTGGAAGAAAGCTAATGTAGTTCCCATCTTCAAAAAAGGAAAAAAAAATAGATCTAGAAAACTACAGACATATCAGCCTGACCTCAATACCAGGGAAGATTCTGGAAAAGATAACCAAGCAACGAATTAGCAAACACCTAGAAGCAAACAAACTAAGAACCAAACGCCAACATGGGTTTGTTAAAAACAGGTCATGCCAGGCTAATCTTATTGCATTCTTTGACAAAGTGACAAAATTAGTTGACCAGAGGAATGCTGTTGATATAATTTACTTGGGACTTCAATAAGGCATTTGATAAAGTAGACCTTAACCTAGTACTAGATAAAGTAGAAAAATGTGGGTTAGACAGCATCACCACCAGATGGATTTGTAACTGGCTGACCAACTGCACTCAAAGTGTAGTCTTCAATGAAACTGTATCTACATGGAGGGAAGTATGCAGTGGAGTATCCCAAGGCTCCGTTTTAGGCCCAGTACTCTTCAACATCTTCATCAATGACTTGGAAAAGGGGATAGAGAGGAACTCGTCAAATTTGCAGACCACACCAAGCTAGCAGCAATAGCCAACACACCAGAAGTTAGGCTTAAGATACAGAAGGATCTTGACAGACTTGAACATTGGGTGCTATCTAACAAAATGAAATTCAATGGTGAAAAAAGTACGGTTCTACATTTATGCAAGAAAAATCTAATGCACAGGTACAGTATATGTGGTACCTTGCTCAATAGTAGTAACTGTGAGAAAGATCTCGGAGCCCTAGTGGACAACCATTTAAATATGAGCCAGCAGTGTGCAGCAGCTGCCAAGAAAGCCAACACAGTTCTAGGCTGCATAAACAGAGGGATAGAATCAAGATCACGTGAAGTGTTAATGCCTTTATAATGCCTTGGTAAGGCCACATTTGGAATACTGCATTCAGTTTTGTTCACCACGATGTACAAAAGATGATGAGATTCTAGAAAGAATGCAAAGAAGAGCAACAAAGATGATTAGGGGTCTAGAGGCTAAAACATATGAAGAACGGTTGCAGGAACTGGGTATGTCTAGTCTAATGAAAAGAAGGACTAGGGGAGACATGATAGCAGTGTTCCAATATCTCAGGGACTGCCACAATGAACAGGCAGTCAAGCTATTCTCCAAAGCACCTGAGGGCAGGACAAGAAGCAATGGGTGGAAACTAATTGAGGAGAGAAGCAACTTAGACAGTTAGAACAATTAATCAGTGGAACAACTTGCTTCCAGAAGTTGTGAATGCTCCAACACTGGAATTTTTTTAAAAGGTGTTGGATAACCATTTGTCTGAAGTGGTGTAGGGTTTTCTGCCTAGGCAGTGGGTAGGACAAGAAGACCTCCAAGGTCACTTTCAAGTTCCAACTCTCCTCTTCTATTACCATCCCGCTAAGACAAACCTGCCCTAACTTATGCCAGCAGAGGAGACCTATTGCAGATCCCATTGGTCGAGGAACTTTGACTGGTGGGATCCAGAAGAAGAGCGTTCCCTGCTGTAGCCTCTGGAACATCCTGCCTACCTGAGTTAGTTAGTTTTATCCTCCCACAAGAGCTGAAGACTTGGCTCTGCTGGTTGGCTTAGGGTCCCACTGGAGGTGGCTACTGAACTAACTAGCTGACCTCACTTCTCCCCTACACTTCCTGCTCTCCATCCACTCATTTTTAATTCATATTACTTTACTTTTCTTTATTTTTATTGTTTTCATTGCTCTGCTACTGTTCATTTTTTATAATTTTCTCTGCTTTTCTGTTCTAAGCCCCAGCAAGATGGACAGCAAATAAATTTAACAAACAAACAAATAAATATCCAGCACTCTTACCCAGGACAACCTGCAACGGAGACAAACACTGGCTTCCTCTCTTTCTTGTTACCTAAAATAACAATGTCTATGATAGGATTACCCAATGAGAATCAGCTCAGGTTATTATGTTTACCATGTACATGGGTACATTGATATATTACAATTTGCATCAGGTCCCATGCATCCTGAAGAGCATGTTAGGGATTTATGGTTTGTTAAGGGAATAGCTAGTGGACAGACCTAGGTCAGTTTTAGATTGGAAAACCAATGCACATTAATGTTATAATGGTTTGACAGAATCACTGGATGTATCAGATTGGTTTCCTGAATACTGCTGGGAGATCTATATCTTGAATCTCAGCAATATTGTTGAACGTATTTCATTGGCAAAGGCATCATTCACTATTTTCAACTATGCAAATTATAATTAATCCAAAAGATACTTTTAACACCTCCCTTATACTACAACAAACAATTGATCATTTAATGCAGCTGAACCTGCACAACTCCAGCAAAGTTTTCCAACCTCTTACATTTTGAATCTGAGAGTTTTATAGAGAAAGCTTGTTTCAAATCTATCCTGCCATTAGGTTTGTTATATTCAATATCATTATTTACCTTAATAGCTACTGCTTCAACATTCCACACACCCTTCCCATTGTTTATTTTTATTTCTGCATCAATAAAACAAAACTGAATTTAGCCAATCATAGATTGATTGGTGAAGATGATAATATCTTTAATCACGTTACATATTTTTGAATACATGTTTCAGATGTCCCTTCTGATGTGATATCAATATTAATATTTAAGCCTTAAGGGAACCCTTTGTTAAAGTTCTGAAGTTTGCAGATGATACAGATACAGATTATCAGAGTTGGAAGGGATCTTGTAGGTCATCTAGTCCAACCCCCGAGCAGACCCTACACCATTTTTGACAGATGGCAGTCCAGTCTCTTCTTGAAAGCTACCAGGGATGAGGCTCCCACAACTTCTGAAGGCAACTTCTGTTTCATCGCTTGATTGTTCTCCCTGTCAGAAAGTTTCTCCTTATTTCCAGGTTGAATTTCTCCTTGATCAGTTTCCATCCATTCTTCCTTGTCTGGCCTTCAGATGCTTTGGAAAACAGGTTGATCCCCTCCTCTCTGTGGCAGCCCCTCAAATATTGGAAGACTGCTATCATGTCTCCCCTGGGCCTTCTCTTCACTAGACTAGCTAGGCCCAGTTCTTGCAACCATCCATCGTATGTTTTAGCCTCCAGTCCCCTTATCATCCTGGTTGCTCTTCTCTGCACTCTGTCTAGAGTCTCAACATCTTTTTTATAATGCGGTGACCAAAACTAGATGCAGAACTCTAGGTGTGGTCTTACTAAGGTTTTATAGAGTGGTATTAGTACCTCCCTTGATCTTGATTGTATCCCTCCGTTAATGTAACTTAGGATTGCACTGGCTTTTTTTGGCTGCTGCCGCACACTGTTGGCTCATATTATATTGGTTGTCCACTAAGACTCCAAGATTCCTTTCAGAGTTACTGCTGTTAAGCCTGGTTTCACCCAGTCTATATGTGTACTTTGGGTTTTTCTTGCCTAAGTGTAGGACTTCACTTTTCTCTACATTGAATTGTATTTTGTTAGATAGGGCCCAGTGTTCATGTCTATCAAGATCCATTTGGATCTTGAGCCTATCTTCTCAGGTGTTAGCTATTCCTGCCAGCTAAATTCCACTTCTATTCCCTCATCTAGGTCGTTTATGAAGATATTGGAGAGTACTGAGCCTAAGACAGGACTTTGTGGTACCCCACTACTTACTTCCCTCCATGTAGATGTAGTACCATTAAGTAATAAGTTTGTCAGCCTGTTTCAAATCCATCTGATGGTGATGCTATCTATCCCACATTTTTCTAGCTTACCAAGAAGTAAGTTGTGGTCCACTTTGTTGAATGCCTTGCTGAAGTCTAAATCTGAAGTCTGATACAATGATCGTTAGACACATTTGAGATGGTGATGAGTCTGGATGTAGGCTGGTTGTTGAAAAATTGGCCCTGTGATGCAGCTGTAACAATCTGGAGCTGAACATGTTTAAAACTATAGAGATGAGAATGGATTTTAGAAGGAGCTCTTCTATTCTACTGCCTCTTACCACATTAGACAGCACAGTATCAACAATAGAGTCCTTCAGATTTTGGGGTTCTATAATCTCCCAGGATTTGAAATGGACACAACGTTAAAACCATCATTAAAAAGGCACAACAAAGAATGTTTTTCCTGCATCATCTTGGGAACTTCAGACAGCCTCAAGAGCTGCTGATACAGTTTTACAAACAAATTATTGAGTTGGTTATTCCTACTTTTGTAGCTGTACAGCAACCAACAGGACGGGTACAGACTTCAAAGGAAAAGCAATTGCAACCATACTGCCTTCCATAGAAGACCTGTATATTGCATGGTCGAGAAGGAGGGCTGAGAAGATATCTGCATACCCCTTATAATCTGAACATAAAATGTTTCAACTCTTCTCCCTGGGATATCAACTATTTGTTACATTCCTTCCTGGGTGTATGACCACATCTTCTCTTTCTTTCCATCTTTCCAAGTAGCCTATGCATAAAGTGTCCAAAGAAGAATAATTTAAGCCTGGTAATCTGTGCCCTGAGTGAAAACTGTTCATTAATTTAACAATGCATGAAAAAGCATCTATATGCAGCACTTGCAAACAGATTTAAAACAAACATTTCCATCCTTGTTAGTCCTTTGACAACAACTTATAAACCTTCATTTACTATCATGGTTAAAATACCTTAGATATTTGCCTTGTATGATACAAGTTTGTACCTATGGAATTTGGGATGGGTGGAAGGAGGAGGTGAGGGAAAAAAACTATTTTTCCTAATGCACTAGAAAAATGTGCCTAGAAGTCATGTTGCAACCATCCAGTAAATATCCCAGTATCTTGGCATCCTGTCCCCACATCTTTCCATACTGGAAAAGATAATTTAAAAAAAGACTTTTTAAAACAGTACAATAATTGTAGAAGGAATGGTGATCTCTACTATAAACTAAATCTTAAAGCCAATCCTTGGTTCCTTAACAAATAACAAAATAGTTGCTCAGGAATAACTAAAAGAGCAAAAACACAAAAAAGTGGAAATAGATAGAAAAAGGCCAGATAATTGCATGTTTTCCTCACCTCTTTCTTTGCGCCATTAATTTCAACCTGCTCAGATATATCTTGGGGTCCAGAAGAAGTCCAGTGGTTGCCTGTGATGTTAGCATCTCCCACCGAAAAGACAGGAAAGAGAGGCCTGAGAAATCGGAACTCGCTACTTAAGGATCCACCAGTCAAACAAACATCATAACGGTAAGTCCTGGAAAGCGACCCATTTTGTGAATCAGCACAGTTCTCTTGGGTATCAACACTGGCAGGTGGGAAGTGAGGAACAGCCGCAGTAAAATGGCTTTGGGGATCCTTCTTGAAGACTTTCACTACAATAAACACAACAATGCAGACCAGAAACACAAAGGAGACTGCAGCCAAGCAGATCACCAAATACTTGGTCAAGGTTTTGTCTTCTTCCGGTTCTTGCACACTGACATCCACCCTCCTCAGGAAGGGATCCGAAAAGCCATCCACAAGAAGAACATTAAGTAACACTGTGCTGGTCTGTGGAGGAAGACCATTGTCTCTGACCTGTATCACCAGCCTCTGCTTGTTAGTGTCTCGCTCATTCAGGGCTCTCCTGGTTTTCACTTCCCCATTCTGCGCTCCTATGCTGAAAAGGGCTGGGTCCGTGGCCTTCAGCAATTCATAGGAAAGCCAAGAGTTTTGGCCAGAATCTGCATCCACTGCAACCACCTTAGTGACCAGATAGCCGGCCTCGGCTGACTTGGGAACCAGCTCGTTGCATGGGGATGTGTTGTTCTGGAGGGGATACAGGAAGAAGGGAGCATTGTCATTCTCATCTATAATGTGGATTCGGACAATCACTTCTGAGCTCAGGGAAGGAGAACCTCCATCAGATGCCCTCACAGTAACTCTGAAGCCTCTTATCTGCTCATAGTCCAGGGATCGGAGGGCATACATGTTTCCGGTTTCAGAGTTGATTGAGATGTAAGAGGTCACCAGGCCCTCACTCTTCCTGGGCAGAACTAAGTAAGTCACTTTAGCATTGAGCTTTGTGTCCAGATCCAGAGCGTGGACTGAGCCAATGAGCAAGCCTGGAATATTATTCTCCCGGATCTGCATGTCATATGAAGACTTTTCAAAAAGGGGAGAGTTGTCATTGACATCGGAGATCTGAACATTAATCAATCTTGTTGAAGTGAGCCTAGGAGATCCCCAGTCAATGGCTGTGATGGTGATGTTATACTCAGAGACTGTCTCTCTGTCTAGGGGACTTTGGAGCACAAGCTGATAAAAGTTGTTTGTGGTGGCTTTGAGCAAAAAAGGTAGGTTCATCTCCACAGAGCAGATTGTTTTGCTGTTGTCTCCAGAGTCTTGGTCTCTCACACTGAAGAGGGCCACCATTGTGTCCGGGGGAGAATCCTCCTTTAAAGTGCTGGTCAGAGATATGATGGACACTTCTGGGGGGTTGTCATTCTCATCTTCAACCTCAATCAGTACATTGCAGTGCCCAGAAAGACCCCCTCCATCTGTTGCTCTGATGTTCATGTTATAGCTTTTCTCTTTTTCATAATCAATCTGTCCCCAAACAGTTATTTCACCAGTAATTTCATTTAAATAAAACAAATTGTTTATTTGTTCAGGCACTTGATGGAATGAGTAGAGGATCTGTGCATTTGAACCCATATCAATATCCGTAGCTTCCACCTTAATCACAAAAGTGCCCTTAGGGAGATTCTCCTTTATTCTTGCCTTGTATTCAGACTTACTGAACAGAGGAAAGTTGTCATTATTATCAAGAACATTAATATTAATTTGAACTGCGCCGGTTTTCTTTGGAACTCCTCCATCAATAGCCATTAGAATCAATTCAAGGTGTGGCATCTTCTCCCTATCTAATGTTTTCTTCAAAACAAGGTATATATTGTCTTTTCTATCTTCATTCTTTTGTACTTCAAGATGAAAATGCACATTGGAACTAAGAGTATAGTTTTGGATGCCATTTTCTCCCAAGTCCTCATCTTGGGCAGGTTCCAAGGGGAATGTTGTAGTTTCAGGAACATTCTCAGGAATGTCCAGCTTAACTTCATTTTTCCAAAATTTGGGTGCATTGTCATTCACATCTTCTATCTTGATTTCAATATTAAAGATCTCTAAGGGGTTTTCCAAAACCAACTGAGAAAGAAGTAGACAAGGATCACTCTGGCCACATAAAGCTTCTCTGTCTATTTTATCATTAATCAACAGATTCCCAGTATGAATATCAAGGTGGAAGTATTCCTGGGTGCCCTCAGCAACTAAATGTGCTTTGCGTGTGAAGAACTCCCCTGTTTCCAGTTTCAATTCCTTGAGCACATTAGCCACCAGAAACCCCCTTTTCTTTTCTTCAGGGACAGAAAAGCGAATTGAAGCACACATTACTCTAAGGAATGAGAAAGAGAGAAGGACATACAGACCTTGCCTTTTCCAAAAGCAATTCTCCATGATTCCAGTCTCTTCCTTGTAGCCTCAAATTCTGCCCCCAAATTCAGTCCTTCCTTCCTTCTTTTATGATTTAATTGTTAAGTCTTTTGCCACTTTATAATCTGCCAATGTTTCACTGCCAAAGTCAGATTCCTTTTGTTCAATTTTGTATTACTGTTTGCCCTTATTCTGAGCAAGCAGAACTAAATTTCTTTGTTAATATCGCCACCATGTGGTGAACAAGGCAAAAATTCTATTTACATGGTTTAGACTCAGTAATCACATTGAATCCATTTTTAACTATCCACTAGCTAGCCTACCAAGCAGATCATCTCACTAGCATTTTGATTATATAGAAAAAGAAACAGAGTGACAATCTGCACAAAAGAAATTCAAAGTTGCTGATAAAGGCTGTAATCTAGTCCTTTCACATTTGAGTTCTGAATGATATATCCAGTGACTCTTTAAATGGCTTCTGTTGTGTGCCCATAGATATTAGGTTACATATTACAGATTAACAGAGTTGGAAGGACCCTTTAGGTCATCTAGTCCAGCCCACTGCCCAAGCAGGGGCCCTACACCATTTCCGACAAATGGCTGTAAAATCTCTTCTTGAAAGCCTCCAGTGATGAAGCTTCCACAACGTCCGAAGGCAAACTGTTCCATTGGTTCATTGCTCTCACTGTCAGAAATTTTTTCCTTATTTCCAGGTTAAACCTCTCCTTGCTCAGTTTCTATCCATTGTTCCTTGTCTGGCCTTTAGGTGCTTTGGAAAATAGCTTGGCCCCCTCCTCTCTGTGGCAGCTCCCCAAATATTGGCACACTGCTATCGTGTCTCCCCTGGTCCTTCTCTTCACTAGATTAGCCATGCCCAGTTCCTATTCAAGTCTAAACCTGTGTAAGGAATTATTTCTGCTTTGAGACACTTTGGCAACACCTTTCAAGGCATTCTGTTTGGATTACAGGTGACAACATCATTCCACAATTTTTTTGCTGCTGCATCTTGTCCCATTTGGGGAGGTGGGGGGGGGCTTTGAATCAGTTTTTTGTTCCTGTCAACTGCCTAGTTTTCTTGAAAACTTTCTTGGAATAGGTTTGTTTTTGCCTCCTTCCTAGGCATCAGAGAGAGAGATTGACCCAAGATCACCTTTCCATGTTACTGTCTCAGAGAAAAAAATGTTTATTAAATTCATTTCTTGGTGTGCGTCCTCATCTTCTCTTTGCTTCCACCTTTCCAAATATTCTCCAGAGAAGTATGTCTTTGCATAATGTGTCAAAAGGAGGATAATTTAAGCCTGGTCATTTGTGGCTCGAGTGAGAACTGTGCATTAATTCATTAAAGCATGAAAATGCATCTGTATGCAAAGAGATTTTCAAAAAAATTTCCTTTTTTTGTAGTAAGTTTTTATTTTATTTTATAACATACAAACATTCCAATTTCAATTGAACAGCATGTTGTATGGGTACAAATCATTTTAGGAAATAATAATCACAATATTTACAACAATATTCATTGCATTAATATCAATTATATTGATGTTAATAACCATAATAATCATACTATTTGTTTAACCAAGTTAATGTATCTTCCTTATATCACTAATCCTTTCATATATTCCCCTGTTTCTAGCTCCTGTTTTTGTCAGTTAACTATTGATAAAATAAGTCCCAAGTGAATAAATATTCAATTTCTTCCTTTTCCTTAATTGTGTTAGTTTAGAGGACTTCTGGTGGTGACATCATGATGGTGAGAGGAGAAGAAGAACGGGCTCTGTTCCTCAAATCTATTTCTTTGCATTGGGAGGACCCCTGAGGGATACACAGATCCTGAAGAAATTCATGGCGAAGTGGGGAAACTCGAGGAGCAGTGTGGCCGAGGGTGATCGTCTCTGCAACGAACAGACACCCTTCTAGCTCAATGTGTAAGAGGCTGCCATCCTTGAATGTTGGCCCTGAAGTTGCAACAGCCCAGTTGAAAGAAGGAAGCAGAAGTTTAGAATAACTGACAGTGGCACCGATTGGATTGGGATGTGTGAAGATCGTGGGCAATGAAAAGAAACTGTTCAGAAAGAAGGTTTGTAATCCATGGAGGGCGAAAGAGGTAGGAAGAAAGCAGATTCGAACTCCAAAAACAGCAGTGAATGGGCAGTGGTGAGAGCAATAGCTGGGAGCAGAGGATTCACCCAAGAGAGCAGAGTTTGGTGAATTCGAATGAACAAAGAGACAAAAAGAGATTTGAGACCTTAAAAGATACTTAGACTCAGAAGAAGAATTTGTACTTTTAGGGGATAGACGATAGCTTCCAGACCACTTTCATTTGACAGTGTTAAAGACAGAGAGGAACGGAAGAGGAAGTGGCTGATGTAACAGAGATGATCGGAGTCCATTGAAAAGCAGAAAAAGTATTGCACAGCAAATTTTCTTTTGTGATAAGATAACTAAACTGAGGAAAGCACTATCTAGGGGTGAAAGTATTCAATGAAATGATGAAATGATTGTTGATTGTTGATTGATTGAATCTTGATTAATGAAATAAATTTATATTTATATCATTATATAATTCAATTTTTGAAATAGAGTTTCGTATAATCAGTAATTTGGGATTAGAGAATTAGAGAGTAATTGTTTATACTAGATGATATTATATATATATAATATTCATATATTTTGTATTCAAATATATTAGAAGGGCGGAACTCTTTAATGAATTAGTGATAACTTTGAAATAAAGTATATAGATTAAAGGACTATTTGAGTATATACTAAGAAGCAAAACTTGAGATATAGAGAAAAGGATTTAAGTAAACGTTTTATAACATATTCTATATAACTTATACATTTCATAAAACTATTATATTTTATAACTTCGTAATAATTTAAAAGAGTATAGAATTGATAAGTATTCTATAATAGTGTGATATATAAGAGTTATAAATTTAATTATATAATATAACTAAACTTTGTTATTAGAAGTATATAAGTATGTTAGAAGTATATAAGTTAAGTCTACTTAATTGAAAGATAGAAGCTAGTGATTGAGTTAATAGGAACCTAGAGCTAAATCTAGAGAATTATACATACAAAGCATAAAGGCAAATAAGAATTGAACTAGTGAATGCTAATTTGGGACAACATATATAATATTTTAGAAAAATAGTAAATGATGAATAGTAATGATGAGCATTACCACAATGACATTGAAGGACAGAAAAAAGACAACACCAATTTCATTAATATCAACAGCGGCTGCTTCTCCACTGATACAAAAAACGATTGAAGGAATGCTCATGACAGAAAAACAGTGCTCAGTCCCAAACACACCAAATATACAAACTACACTGTTAACAATATAAGAATCAATGATCAAGCTCCAGGAAACGATGATGAAAAACCAAGTTGAAATGAAAGCAGAGATAAATGAAGTAAAATAAGAAATGGGGAAATTGAAAAGTGTAATGAAAACCGACATACATAAACTAGATGAGAAAGTAGGCTCAATTCAGCAAGCATTGGAAAAAAATGAATGTACAATAAAAAGTTGAAAAATGAACAGAACAAGCAGAGAAGAAATTAGAGCTGGTCGACCAAAGGATGAAGACAATAAACAAAGAAGTGGAGGACTCCCTTATCCATCTAGAGATGGATCGTGCACCTTCCTACCTCAGGTTCCAGAATGTGGTGGAAACAAAGGAAGAATTAGTAATGGCTGAAATATTAGCAGAAATCTACAAAGAGACAAAAATGAAATTCTGACTGAAATGGATGACGTTTATAGAGTGAGCACGAATTATGCCAGACAACATTAGTTGCCAGAGGAAGTACACATTAGGTTCACACAGAAAAATTTTTGGGACATAATCTATAAAATGATGACAGATGAACCAATGACGTACAAGGGAAAAGAGACCCAGACATTGAAACAGGTCTCGAGAAGAGTGAGGGAGCAGAGGAGGGACTATCGGTTTCTGGCTATGCAGCCCACCAAACGGAATATTCTCTTTAGGTAGCTAGTCCCAGAAGGGATGTTGGTGACATGGGAAGAGAAGAAATTTAAGATCGATACTTTAGAGAAGGCGCAATAATTTTATGTCCAGCTTGTAGGACCAGAGGAGCAAAGCAGCAAAAATGAACTTGAGTCAAACAGTCAAGAAGAACAACAACAGCAACAGGGCAATAAAGAAGGAGACCAGAGTACAGAAGAGAAAGAACAACAACAAGAAGACCTAAAAATGACAGCAAGAACCCAAAGAGACACAAGAGCCAAGAGATGACAAAAACGAAGATACAATTAAGAGGATAGGAGAAGAAATTAAACTATTATCTATAAATATAAATTGATTAAATTTGGCAACCAAGAGAAAAAGAAAATTGGCAAAACTAATTAAACAAAAGGTGGATATAGTATGTTTGCAAGAAACACATATCCAAAAAACAGATGAAAAATATTTAAATGTCTTAAATTAGGAAAACTATATACAGCATCAGCAGATGAGGGGGAAAAAATGGAATAGCCATATATGTTAGGGAGGAAATAAAAACAAAGTTAATTTACATGGATCCCAAAGGAAGAATACTAATGACAGAAATGTGGATAGCCCAAAAACCAGTATTACTAAATGGTAATATTTGCACCCAATGAAAATCAAAAAGAGTTCTGTAAAAAATTACATGAGAAAATTATAGAAACAGGACAAAGAAATATATGCATTGTAGTCTCCTACAATGCAATAGTAGACTATAAAAAGGACTATAGTAGTAAAAAGAAAAATAAACTATTACCAAAAATGTGTTTTGAAATGATAGCAGAACTAAATTTAATAGATTTATGGAAACAACTGAATGCAGATAAAAACCAATTCACCTTCTATTCTAACCCATAGCAATCATGATCCTGGATTGATATGGCCTGGATGAGTGGGGAAATAGGAAAAGAAGTGGAAAATATAGAAATACTACCAAACAGTTGGGCAGATCATAATCCACTTAGAATAATTTGGAGAGGTCAAAAAACAAAACAAAAAGAAGATGGACACAAATACTAAGAGACAAAGAATTTATTCAAAAATTTAGAAAAGAATTAGAATTATTTTTTAAATGAGAACATTAGACAACATACATCAATACAAAACTTCTGGGACACCATGAAGGCCTACATACAAGGAATTATAATATCATATACGGCAAAAAGAATCAAAGAGAGGTGGAAACAACAGAATGCACTACAAGAAGAAATTAAAAATTTAGAAACCCAATTACAGAAAACACCACAAAACACTAAATTTAAAGAATAATTGACTTTAACTAAGCACACACTCAACATATTAGAACAAGAAAAAATGGTGATGAACTTAAAAGCAATTAAACAAAACTTTTTTGAGCAAGCAAACAAACCAGGAAGATGGCTATCTCATAGATTTAAAAAAATGAGAGAGGAAAGGTTAATACATCAACTTCAAGATGAGAATGGAGAATACCAACACACAATGGAGTGGGGGGGATTGCATACCAATACTTTGAGGATTTGTATAAAAAACGAAGAGGTAGATGAAGCTAAGAGAGTATTTGAAAGAGGAAAGAAGTCCATTAATAACAGAAGAATTGAGGGAAAGCTTATCCAAAGAAATAACAATGATAGAATTGAAACAAACAATTAAAATCAGAAAAATAATAAAACCCCAGGTCCAGATGGATTTCCAGGGGAAATATATAAGATGATGGACAAACAGATAGAACCACTGATGCTAGATTTATACAACGAGGTTCTGACAGAAGCCAAAATGCCAGATTCCTGGAGGGAAACATATTTTTTGCTAATACCAAAGGAAGGCACAGATGATAGACAAAGTCAAAACTATAGACCAATATCATTATTGAATGCTGACTATAAAATATTTACAACCATAAAGCAAATAAACTGAAAAAATTATTAAATGAATACATCCACTCTGATCAAAACAGATTTCTGCCATTAAGGCAAATTAGGAACAATACAAGGATAGTGTTGGACATCTTGGAATATTATGAGGCACACCCAGAGAAACAAGTGGCACTTGTTTTTCTGGATGCGCAGAAGGCATTCAACAGTCTAAATTGGCAATTTATGATGCAACGAATTAAAAATATGAAATAAGGAGACAAATTTGAGAATAAAATAAAGACAATATAGTCTACCCAAAAGGCAAACATTATGTTAAATGGAAAAAGTACCCAGAGTTTCAAAATAAGAAAAGGAGCAAGGCAGGACTGTCCTTTGTCACCTCTGATTTTTATCTTGTCACTAGAAAGTCTTTTAATAAGAATTAGACAGAATTGGTATATAAAAGGAGCTAGAGTCAAAAATGAAGAATATAAATTACAAGTCTTTGCGGATGATCTGGTATTTATTATTGAAGACCCCATAGAGACAGAAAATGTGCTAATTAGAGAATTGAAAAGGTATGGGGAAATATCTGGCCTCAAAATTAATAGACAAAAAACTAAACTGCTAACCAAGAATTTAACAGAATAACAAAAAAAAAAAAAAGAACTGAAAAGAGTAATGGGATTACAAATGACAAAGAAAGTAAAATACCTAGGTATATTATACTAGGTATAAAATACCTAGGTATATAATCTCAAAATGTACAATAATAAAAGAAAATAATTATATGAAACCCCTACAACAAACAAAGACAGATTTGGAACTATGGGGAAGGTACAATTATCACTATTAGGAAGAATAGTGGTGATTAAAATGACTATTTTACCCAAATTTTTGTATTTATTTCAAATATCCCTATAAAATCAGAGATTTTTTTTTTAAAAAGATAAATAAAATTATGGCAAAATTCATATGGCTGGGGAAAAAAACCCAGAATAAAAATGAAAGTGTTACAAGACAGTAGAAGCTGAGGTGGCCTTGGACTGCCAGATTGGGAGCTTTATTATAAAGCAGCACTGTTCATTTGGACTAAAGAATGGGTTAATTTAAATAATAAGTGAATACTAAGTTTGGAGGGCCACGACCTACACAAAGGATGGCATTCCTTTTTCTGGGGAAAAGGAACCAAGAAACAAATACACTTTCAAAGGCATTTGATTAGAGATTCATTATTACAAAACTGGATTAAAATTAGAAAGTATATGAAAATTCCGATCTGGTTATCCACAATAGAAGCTATGAT
Source organism: Pseudonaja textilis (assembly GCF_049901715.1). Lineage (NCBI taxonomy): Eukaryota > Metazoa > Chordata > Lepidosauria > Squamata > Elapidae > Pseudonaja > Pseudonaja textilis. Next base: position 108,639,180 of record NC_141992.1, read on the forward strand.
ACACCCTAATAATTGGCAAAATATAAATGTAAAATGACAAAATATAAAGATGTCCAGATGCACAGGGGAAATTAAAATCGAATCAGGATATCCAAAAACAAGGGATACCCATTGACTGGTGGCCATATCTCCAATTGCAAAATAGACATAAAAAGATATAGAAGAATGGCATATATACTGAACTACAATAATTGGATAAAATTCTAACAAGCCTGGATGAAAAAATACAAAAATTTATAAATACTTATTAGAAGTAGAGCTAGAAGAAGAAATTGTTAAGGGATGTATGATAGCGTGGGCCAAAAACATAGGGCATAATATAAATCTAACAGAATGGGAAAGTATTTGCAATCAAAACTATAAATTAACAAGATCCTCAGCATACAAAAAAATATATACAAGATGTTCTATCAATGGCACCTACCTCCAATGAGACTGGCTATAATATATCCCAACATGAATCTGGCATGCTGGAAATGTAGAAAGAAACAAGGTACCTTCTATCACACGTGGTGGTCCTGCCCAGAGGCTCAAAGATATTGGATTAAAATAAAACAATGGTTATAATAAATTGTTAAAGAACAAATAGAGCTGGATCTGGAGTTATTTGTTAGGAATATTTAAAAGGAAACATGAAAAAAATATTGTATTACATATATTAATGGTGGCTAGAATATGATATGCACAATGTTGGAAGCACAATAGTATTCCCCCCGATGAATTGGTCATTCAAAAAATCATGGATTGTGCTGAAATGGACAAATTGACCTATTGTTAAAAGATAAAGAAGAGTCTGATTACTATAAAATTTGGGATATATGGTACAATTGGCTGGAATCTAGACAGATAGAAAATAAGGGAACTTAAGACAAGCAATCTATAGATAAATGTATATAATCGTATAACAATGTATATAAATGTAAATATGCACAAGAGATAAATATGTACAAGATAGATGCTACAGTATGGTTAATGTTATGATTAATTTTTGGTTTTAAAAGAAGTAAAAGAATAATAAAGTTTATTTTTTAAAAAATTGTGTTAGCTTATCCATTTCTGCACATTCTAATATTTTTCTAATCACATCTTCATCTGTTGGGATCTGTTCACTTTTCCATTGTTGTGCAAATACTATTCTCACTGCAGTCAATACATGTAAAATCAGATATACATTCCTTTTGTTATACCTGTTTGGTAGAAATCCCAGCAAAAAATGTCTCTGGTTTCAAATCTATATGTTGTTTTATCATTTTTTCAAACCATGTTTGTATTTTTGTCCACTATTTTTTCACTTGTTGACATGTCCACCACATATGATAGTATGAACCAGGTATCTGGTGACATTTCCAACATTTTGCAGATTTATCCTTAAACATCTTTGCTAACTTTGAGGGCAAAAAATGCCATCTATAAAACATTTTATAAAGATTTTCTTTGTATGTAGCAGACATTGATAATTTATAATTTCTATTGATCTAACTCAATCAAATAGCCAAAGTTTTTAGCCATATTATCACTGTCTCTTTTACTTGTTCCTCTTCCATCTTGATATTTAACAAATATATTTTCCTTATTAATTTTTCATCTGTTCCTATTAATATCTGATCTAGTTCTGTTAATTCTTTATTTAAATCTGGGGTGTCAAACTCAAGACCCAGGGGCCAGATCTGGCCCAAGGGGTACTTAGATCTGGCCTGTGGGCCTGCCCTGGAAACAGCTAAGGACCAGCCCGCGGTACCTCTGCCAGGAAAAATTGAACTTGCAAGGGCTGTGTGCAGCCCTCCTGACCTCCATTTTTGCTTGCAGTGAGTTGCAGGAGGCCATCCCAGCCAGAAACCAAGCTCATGAGGATCACGTGTACTGGCAGGATGCCGTCATAGCCGAAAATGGAGCTCGGGAACCCATTTTGTCTGGCAAAGTGCTCAGGCCACTTACAGGCACCACCCCCGACACAAGCGATGCCATGCTGACCAAGCCCACCCTGGCCTACCCCCACCCCAACCCAAGGTCAAACACAACCCTGATGCAGCCCTCAATGAAATCAAGTTTGACACCCCTGATTTAACCCATACATTTTAACATCCTTCTCATATCTCAATTATGTCTGCACATATGACCATTATGTTATCTCAATTCCTTCATCACTCAGTTCCTGTTTAGTTTTAAGTTCCCCCTTTTCATTTAAAATACATTTATATCTGGTAACATTCTCTATATCAATAACATTTGAATAAATCAGTGCCTCCATTGTGGAAAGCCAGATCGGTATTTTCAAATAATGTTGTTCTTTAATTTACTCCCATACTAATAATAATGCATTCCTAACAGGGTGTCTTTGGAAATAGCTATGCATTTTGTTTTTACCATATCATAAAAACATGCCAACTAGTTCAAGATCATGTCCCTCCAAGGTCAGTAGTCTTTTGTTCCTCAATCCAATCCATTCTTTCACCCAAGTAAGTGTTGAAGTCTGATAGTACAATTCCCAGACTGGTAGCCCAAAACCACCTCTTTTTTAAGAATCTTCCAACATTTGCAACTATTCTTGCTTTTTTCCCTTGCCAAATATATTTTAATATTGTTTTATTTAATTCTTTGAAATATTTTTTCCAGTTGTATCGGTATTATTTGAAATAAATATGTAATCTTGGCAAGATATTCATTTTTATGGTGGCTATTCTTCCCATCAATGATAGTTGTAGATTTTTCCACTTCTCCAAATTCATTTCAATTTGTTCTGCCAATTTTTAATTATCTTCCTTAATCGTTACACATCTTGCTGTTAGTTGGATTCCTAAATATTTACCTTTCTTGACTATCTGTTTACCTATTTTCCTCGTTAGTTCTTTTTTCTGTATGTCTGTAACATTTTTAACTATTATTTTGGCTTTTTTCTTTATTTGTTTTCAGTCCTGAAACTTCACCATATTCCTCTATTTTCCTAATTAGTTTAAGTCCATTTTCTTGTGAGTCTTCCAAGATAAAGACCAAATCATCTGCAAATGCCTGTAGTTTGTATTGTTCCTTTTTTATTTCCATATCTTTTATTTCTATACCTTGCCTAATATTTCTATTTAGCACTTCCAATGTCAATATGAATACTAAAGGAGATAGTGGGTATACTTGTCTTGTGCCTTTTTGCATATTAAAATTCTCTGTCATATCTCCATTTTCCATCACCTTTGCCGTTTGTTTATGGTATATTGCCATTATCATGTTCATAAATCTCTCACCAAAGACCATAGATTTTAATTGTAACAACATAAATTGTCAATTTACATTATCAAATGCTTTCTGCACATCTAAGAAGATCAACACCATTTGTTTTCCAGGGTGTGCTTCATAATATTCCAATTTATTTAAAATCATTCTCATATTGTTTTTTTTTATCTGTCTCTTAAGCAAGAAGCCATTTTGATCTGAATGTATAAACTCATTATATGTTTTATTATTCTTTTGTCTCTTGGTTGTTTCTTACAGTTCCATCATTGATATTCATTCATTTAACATAGCTTTTACTTTTTCTGGTACTTTAGGTAGCTCCGCTTTTTCCAAATATTCTTTGATTTTATCTTCTGAAACTTTTTCTTGCTCATACAGCTTTTCATAATAATCTTGAATTATTATTATTTTTATCCTCATTTTGGTAGCATAAGTTCCTTTCTCAACTACCAGCCTATGTGTCAATTTCTTCTCTTTCTCTGTTTTCAGTTTATATGCCAACCATCTTGCTGGCTTATTTGCGTTTTCAAAAAAGTTCTGTTTAACATTTTGGATTTTTTGTGCCAATTCTTCTTTATCTAATAAATTTATTTTATGTTTTATTAGGTTCATTTGGTTTTCTTAGAATCTTTTTGTTTGGTTCTTTCTGTAATTCTAATTCCAGTCTCCTGTGTTCTGCTAATATCTTTTGATTTTGTTTCTTTTTCTTGTTTTTTCCCCGTGTATGTTACAACTAGTCCCCAAATATATGCCTTAGCAGTGTTCCATACATTTTGTAGTGAAGTTTCTTCTTTTCTGTTCTCTTTGGGGAAAAAAATACCATTTCTTTTTCTATATTTTGTATAAATTCCTTGTCTTTTAATATTGATTGGTTCAATGTCCATCTCCATTTTCTCTTTTGTCCTTTCCACTTAACTCCAATTGGATTATGATCTGCCCAAGTGCTTGCTTCTATTTCTATTTCTTGCACATTTGACTTTAACTCTGGTGACATCCATATCTTATCTATGCTTGACCAGGACATATGCCTATTTGAATAAAATGAATATTGATTTCTTTTAGGATTTATTTCTCTCCATACATCTTGAATACCTATTTCTTCCACCATTTTAAAAAACATTTTTGGAAATGTTTTTCTAGCTTTTTTGCTTATTTTACTACTTTTATAGTCCAATTCTGCATCTACAATCACATTAAAATTTCCTACCACACAGATATTTTCATATTCCAATTCAGTAATTTTCTTCTGTAGTTTTTCACAAAAATTTTCTTGTTTATAGTGTGTGCATATATTGCTACCAAAAGTATTTGTTTATAGTTCATTGTTACCTCCGCCATCAATATTCTCCTTTCTTCATCTGCAAAAAATTGTCTTGCTTTTATTGTTTCTTTAATATATAGAACCACGCCTCTTTTCTTTTGTTGTGCTAATGAGGAATATAGTTTACCAATTTTAGGATATTCCAATAATTTGTTGTGTTGCTTTTTGATGTGGATTTCTTGGAAACAAATAACATCTAATCTAAGAAAAAAAAAATCCATTTTTATTAGTCCTTTTGCAGTATAATAACTTATAAATTTTCCTTTATCATCATGGTTAAAATACCTTAGAGATTTGCCTTATATGATATAGATTTGTACTATGGAAACAAGGCAGGGTGGAAGGTGAAAGAGGAGGAGGGGGCGAGGTTCTACTCTTTCATCATTTCTCTAGGGAACAGGGTTCAAAAGTACTGAGGTTAGCCTGTAAGGAAGTAAAAAACTGCAGCCAAAATGGTCAAGATTACACAGTAGGAGGAAGATTACTGTCAGAGATGCCATCCTTCACTCACACCTATGCTTCGCTAGATGCCAATCTGTCATTAGTCATGGAGGGATGGAGCTGTGGGGAGATGGGGGAAACTTCATGCCATCCTGAGACATCTCAAGGTTGCAGACCTGGGAATGGAATGCAACACCTATCCATCTACCCAAGGTGGTTTCAAGGACAGTTACCAAAGCATAGTCTTTGAATATGACTGGACAATGAGGAGATAATGGGGTGGACCAGAGAATGGAAAGGTAACTAGGAATCTTCACGTGCAAACTCTTGGTTCTGGCTTTGCTTACTCTAACCATTTGGCTTTTAGTAAAAGGTAACTTTTTCGCTACTAATGGGGTCAAGAGTGTTTCTTTCCCAAGAGGCAAACCTGGGCCAGGTCTGACAATTACTTTCAAACTACACTAGGAAAATGTGCATGAGGTCCCAAGAGTCAGAGAACTAAGAAAACCATATCAATTTTTAACAACATTGCTGACTAAACATAATATTAACTTCAGATGGCTAATGCAGGAAGGCATATTGGTGACATGGAGAGAAAAGAGACATAGAATAGACACAGTAGACAAAGCAGAGGAATTCTACAACCAACTTTTTGGCAGTGAGGAGGAAATGGAAGAGAGAGAAGTAATAGACGCCAGGGTCAAAAGAATAAAGGCAAGAGAAAAGGAACTACAATTAAAAGAGAGAGGAAAAGAGAAAAAAGCTGGATCAGAGAGTAAAGAAGAAAGGGCTAAAAGAACCGAGAGAGATCAGAGCAACAAGAAGCACAAGACCTAGATATAGGTAGAGACATGCAAGAAAAATTAAAGATTTTATCATTGAACATTAATGGCTTGAATTCCCCCCGGAAAAGGAAAAAAAATTCTTATTAAATTACAGTGACTGAACCTAGACATAATAGCACTACAAGAAGTCCACATCAAAAAACAACATAAGCAGTTATTGGAATACCTCAGACTGGGGAAATTATTCGTGGCATTAGCACAACAGAAGAAGAGGGGGTGGTGTTATATGTTAAGGAAACAATCCAGACCAAGCAAATCTATCAGGATGAAGAAGGAAGGATACTCATTGTGGAAATAACATTGAATCAAAAACAGGTGTTACTAGTCCAAATTTATGCACCAAACAGGGGACAGGGATTTTTTTTTATAAAAAGCTACATAGCATCATTCAAGAGACAGAGAGCGACAATATATTCATTTTAGGATATTTCAATGCCATAACAGACAAGAAACTAGATTGCAAAAGTGACCAAAAAAAAAAAAAAAGGAAAGGAATCAGAAGGATATTATCCAGAACATTTTTTCAAATGGCAGAAGAGCTAAACATTCAGGACATATGG